>NC_041049.1:65495266-65802766 GCF_900634775.1 Gouania willdenowi | reverse complement strand
TCCTAACCCTAACCATTTACCTAATCCTAACCCTAACCCTTCACCTAATCCTAACCCTAACCCTTCACCTAATCCTAACCCTAACCCTTCACCTAATCCTAACCCTAACCATTTACCTAATCCTAACCCTAACCCTCACCCTAACCCTAACCCTAACCATTCACCTAATCCTAACCCTAACCATTTACCTAATCCTAACCCTAACCATTTACCTAATCCTAACCCTAACCCTCCACCTAATCCTAACCCTAACCCTCACCTAATCCTAACTCTAACCCTTCACCTAATCCTAACCCTAACCCTTCACCTAATCCTAACCCTAACCCTTCACCTAATCCTAACCCTAACCCTTCACCTAATCCTAACCCTAACCATTTACCTAATCCTAACCCTAACCCTTCACCTAATCCTAACTCTAACCCTTCACCTAATCCTAACCCTAATCCTTCACCTAATCCTAACCCTAATCCTTCACCTAATCCTAACCCTAACCCTTCACCTAATCCTAACCCTAACCATTTACCTAATCCTAACCCTAACCCTTCACCTAATCCTAACCCTAACCCTTCACCTAATCCTAACCCTAACCCTTCACCTAATCCTAACCCTAACCCTTCACCTAATCCTAACCCTAACCCTTCACCTAATCCTAACCCTAACCCTTCACCTAATCCTAAAACGCTACGTACTTGTCCGTACGACAACGGTACAAATAGACACTTTCTTTGACAAACACTGGTATAAAGTAGAAGTTCTTCCTGTTGAATTGAGGTAAAAGTGAGACTCTGCACATTTACAGAAGGTTAAAAACATAGAAAATAGTTTGTGTGATACTTACATCAGTGCGTTGGAGAAGAACCACCTTAACAAAGCAGTGAGGACGTAGAACGGCTGCAGGAGTCAAACATTAAACATTGATTAGTAACCTCTCTCAGACATCACTAGTAGATGCATGAACACTCACACTGAGCAGAGGGCGAGCACTGCTGGCGTGATGATGGCTGTTCTTACACATGGCCTGGTAGTCAAACAGTGACACTCTGCACCGGGTCAGTTTAAAAAAAACAAAAAAGCAAACATTACATGTGTTCTTTGCACATCTTATAAATATATATTAAATATGGAGTCAGGATTTACTTTTTGTACATTCCCATCTTAATCAGCGACGCCATGACTGAACCATCGACTTCGCCAAAGAAACGGCCCACCTGGAAAACAAGTCAGAAATGAGGATTCTACATAATTTATGGCTGTGTGCTAAAGATTATGAGCACAAAAAACATTACTGTGCCTAGTTTTCATTTCTAAGGGTACATAATCAGACAATATCCAAGCAATAAACGATAACAAACAGTCCCTACAGGGCCTTAAATTCTATATTCATTAATTTTGTAACCGCTTTTTGAGTGATTTAGGATTGTTTGTGGAAAATAAACAGAATTTCTTTTGACAATTTGCGATTAAAAATGATTGCAGTCATGTGACATAGACACAGGAAAATTGCGAGCCTCCGAGTTTCATTGAAATTGTGTATTATATTTGTAATTTCTTAGTCATTTCACTTTCTCATGCAGGCTAAATTTGATGCTCTAAAGCAGTGGTTCTCAAACCTTTTAGGCTTAAGTACCTCCTTATGTCTAACTACGACATTTTGCTCAGACTAGTGTAAAAAAACCAACTATAGATCATAATGATGGAATAATTGAGTATGTTTTTGTTCAGAATAGACTTTAAAGTTCTGCTGCTGGTGTATAAATCTGTGAATGGGTTTGGTCCAGAATACATCAGTGACATGTTAGTCAGGTATGAACCCAGCAGGTCTCTCAGATCTATGGACACAGGTCAGATAGTGGAGCCCAGAGCTCACAGTAAACATGGTGATGCTGCTTTTAGTTGTTATGCTGCAGAGAAGTGGAACAAACTGCCAGCAGAGCTGAAGTCAGCATCCAATGTGAACATTTTTAAATCAAAGTTAAAGGCACTTTTTTTCTCTACTGCATATGATTGAGAGAGAGATTTTTTTGTCATGTTGTTGATGTAATGATGATTTTACTGATGATTTTAATTGATTTTACTGGTGATTTTAATTGATTTTTACTGATGATTTTAAATGTTCTTATTGATTTTAAACAATTGAATGTTTTATCATGTAAAGCACATTGAGTTGCCTTGAGTATGAAATGCGCTATACAAATAAATTTGCCTTGACTTGCCTTGTCAGTTTGTGTATTTTGTTGTTTGTCTGTTCTTTTTATTGTTCAATTTATTTTTCTCTTATTTTGTGTGTTTTTGTTGTGTTTTGTGTCAATATTATAATTTTTAACTAAAATTGAATATTAGAAAACCCTATATTTTAATGCTTTAATTTGTCAATTTTACTCTCTCTCTCTCTCTCTCTCTCGTACCCCATGAAGGGCAGAACGATTTTTTCCTCAATAGTGTGATTTAATATGCGATTATTTTTTCAAGGGCCTCTTGTCATGTATTTTTCAATGAACACCAGCAATAAATAAATCTGTTTCATAATAAACAATTTCAGATTTATTTTATCTTTAAATAAACATAATATTATTTAATTTTAAAGCACAGATTACAACAATAAAGCAAACAAATCTGTGGCTTTACCTCTTCAACATATCGAACTAGCTTCACGTTTCAATGAAACATGTGGACTGCACTTCTTAAACACACTATACTTATTAGGACAGTCCAAAAAAATTAATAAACAGATCCACCCTATAATAAAGCATTTCTTACCCTTACTTAGGGAAGGCTGGTGATGGTCACAATTGTGCAATAAAATAAATAAATTTATTTAATTGCAATAATAAAATATGCATTGTACTTCCTGTAGTGTTGATCTTTGACAGCATGTGCAGACAAAAAATAAATACAAAATTGCAGCCTGTGTGATTAGAAAATTACATTTTATGATATCGCGACAATATCACAAATGCAATTAACTGTTCAGCCTTAACCCCCTGTAGTGCCATTGCGTACCCCTTGGGGTACACGTACCCCTATTTGAGAAACACTGATCTAAAGGACTCGATTTGACCCCCCCGGGCCTTGAGTTTGACACATTTGCTTTAAAGTAATCCACTATAGTTGCAGAAATGATACTTTATCGCACATCACAAGGACAAGTGCTGCACACATGCATGTAAAAAGGACATCAGTGCTTCTCTGTGGTGCAAAAAGTGGTTTTCTGTAAGTCGTGGAGGTGTGTAAGGAATAATAGGACTATAAAGCCATGATTGAATTTATGTGTGTGTGTGTGTGTGCAGTGCTTTGGCTCTGTGTGGCCCTCAGCAGCAGTATCAGCAGCAGAGTTTGTGAATTATTCAGAGCATTTTGTCTCAGCGGCTCGGCTCAGATTTACGCTCTGCTCTCTGAGCACATTTCCTCTCTGTCTGGACCTGGATTCTTTTTTATTCCTTCCCAGCATGCTTTGGGGAAGGATTGAGGTTTGCAGTGTGAGGGTGCTGCGTCTGTTCATACGACTGCAGCAGGGCGAACACAAACTCTTTGTTTACCTTCCAAATCCTGCCCCAAAAATCATTTTTTGTGGCGTAATAAACTACAAAATGCATTTATAATACATAAAAGTGATTTACCTAGTAAATAAAGTTTTTTGCAACAGCAGGAGGATGGAGCGCTCTCTGCATAATCCGTGTACCCTTCATTCTTTGGTTGTTTTGTTTTAAAACCAAATCAAAATAACAAATAAACAGTGTTTTTTTTTTGTTTTACTGACTTAAAACCAAAACAGAAAAATTAAAAACCAGACAAGCAGCTTTTTTTTCTGTTTAAAATGAAATCTTCTGTATAAATATTTATATATTTACGGGAAAACAATGGACGGGAGCTCAGTGTTGGCGTCAGGGGGGGGGGCATTCGCGGGCCGTGCTGCCCCTGCTGACCTACTGTGCCCCCACCACTCCACTCTTCGCTTGCTACAGGGGGACCGTTTTATTACTCAAAGTCAAGAGATCTGATTGGCTATCGCAACTGACTCCACACACTGACAGCGCAGACGGAGCCCGCTCTGTTGATTCACGTGACGTCACTCACATTGCTGCATCGCGAGAGCCAGAGCCGTATAGAGATATAGATATAGAGCGCTAAATTCAGATGGAGGGCAGGAAGTGAAGTAGCTTGAGAATCTGAAATCATCAAAATGCCCATGTTTTGTGTAGTTTACGGCTGCTCCAATCGTTCTAATCGAGAAAAGGAAAAGAGATTTTATAGAGTAGCGAAGATTGTCATTCACAAAGGTGAGAAATGTTAAAAGCTCACAGGGAGGGAGGGTGGGGGTGTGACGCTAGTAAGGGCGGAGCGTTCTTGTGCCCCCCGCTGTTTTCTTACTGCCCCCACATTTAATACTGGAGAGCGCCAACTCTGCGGGAGCTTCATGTTTTAAGCTCACCACATAGAGTGGACCCACGGACGGGGGCGGACTTGTTAACGTGTGTTTTTGTACACAACTGGACTATCATGTCCATTTTTTGAGTCATTTTGTGTGTTCTTAGTGTCATTTTGAGTATTTTTTTTTGTCAGCGTGAGTGTCTTTGAGTCATTTTGTGTGTTTTGTTTTAATTTTGTGTGTTTTTGGTGTCATTTTCTGTATTTTACTGTCTTTATGTTTAATTTTGGAGTCATTTAATATACTTCTTTGTCCTTTAGTGTGTTTCTGGAGTTATTTCAAGTGTTCAATTTGAGGTCCATACAAGTTTAGTTCGAGGGCCTCATGTGGCGTGATGGCTACTAGTTATAGAGGATTTGCTTTCATCAACACACTTTTGTTTTGTTTCATTATTTCATAAAATGGAGAACCTCAACATTTCCTTTAGGTTTGGTTGTGACTTAAAATGAAGAAATGTTGATCCGGAAGTTCAGACATGCACAGTCTTACTCACACAGCCCTAGCGGATGCCTTTAGTCCTTTATTTACTTGCTGGTGAGGACACATATCAGACATTTTCTCTGCACCACCAGTTCACACCTTCACACCACCACAGCGTTTGCACTGTGGGGGATTCTGGGAGTTTCCACTAAACTTGTAATAAAACCTGAGCTCAGCAAATATTGAGGTCACAATTTATCATAATTCTTGCTCTGTAGGAGATGTGCTAATGAAGAAAAATGAGTTTACAGAAAAGTCCAAGGTTTCTCTGCAGGACATTTTTTACTTAGTTTCATTGAGAAATAGGAAGAATTCATAAGTAAAGAATAGAAATAATCTATATTTTAAAGAATGAGGTCAAGAGTAGACATAAGACTAGTAATCAAAAGAAAAATTAAGTAACAAACTCTTTCCCGGTGTGCATTCATACGTATTATTAAAGGTACATTTGTGGATCTCTTGCCATTTGATGGATAATCTTTGTAAATAATTGTACATTGCACTTTTAAACAAATGCATGTAAGGTTTTGTTGTTACTTAAAGGACACATATCATGCCTTTAAATCCTTCCTTTTTACATATAAATCATACAGTTGTGGTCTATATAAAGTGGAACTGCAAAGCTTGGGACTGAATTCCTCATTATTATAGCTCCACCCCTTTTCTCCCCCTTTTCTGATGTGCTTCTGAGAGCAACTCATTTTGGTGCTGTCTCTTTAAATGCAAATGAGACACTCCATACCCCGCCCCCTCTTCAGGTAACACTCGGTTCAACTCCACCCTGCTCGGCCATTTTTGTAGTTTGATAGAAGAGATACGGCTATGTAGCGGCGCATAAACTTTTTATTCAGAGGTTATTTACAAAATGTCAACAACAGAAGACTTGTTCATCCAGCTTTACATGTTCCAGCCAGAGTCGGACCCGGCGGAGCGAGATGAAAATGAAGATGATGAACCTGCAGAACCCTAACAAGTGAGCTAACACAAGCACCGAGCTAACGCTAGCGCCAAGCTAACGTCACGAAATGCATTTTAATAGTCTTTTCAAAGACAAAAACGGCAAAATGAAATGACTAATGAAAACTTTAGACTTAAATTAAATCACGTAGGCCATATCATCAAGGATCTAAAACGAGCACACAGCGCTAACATATGAAGACGGTGCAACTGCTAATGCTAACAAAACAATGACAGGGACGTCTTATCATCACACTTTTTAGCGTTATTTACAGCTTACCGAAGTGCTCTGTTCATCGTCTCCAAAGATAGAAGGAATTGAACCCTCAATCAGACAAAGTCTTTGGCAAATCCTTCTTTATACTGGTGGAGGTTGCAGAAGCAGTCATCCTTGAAGTGCTTCGCGCACACAAAAATGACCTTACCCACAGATGTGGGTAGATTTCCGTGAAAAATAAAACTCAACCAGGCACTTTGAAAAGGTTCTGATGCTGGGAGACGGTGTAATGAAGCGTGTGGGTTACTACATCCAACAACCCAACATTTTGACTTATCCTCTCGTAACTTCTGCATCCTTGAGCTTGGACTACAAAATAAAACCGAGAAATAAAAATGGCGGATTGCTCGAAGTGTTGGACCTGGAGTTGATGTTCTAATTTGGCAGTTCCGCTGTAAATACTGTGATGTAATAGTTCAAAAAACGTAATAGAGAATAGAAAAATCGAAACAGATTGAAAAATATGACCAAAACAGAATATAAAGATATCAACGGAGCACCTGAAGAGACTAATTTGAACTTTTCTGTACTTCTAAACAATCTAAATATACAACAAAATGCATTTAAGGGCTAAAAAAGTGTATTTAGCATGATATGACCCCTTTAAGATCATATGTGTCAAACTTAAGGCACGGGGGCCAAATCTGGTCCTTATGGACCATCCAATTTGGTCCATAGGAATAATTAAAAACACATACATTTTTTGTAAGTTACCATCTAATTCAGTTATAGATATCTCAGCCTCTCGAAATAAACAAAATCAATGAAACTCCACAATATTTGACAGTTTTACCGTCGTCATATCACATGACTGCAGCCATTTTTTATTGAAAATTAAAAAGACATTAGTCACCCAATTAAGAACATTTCAAATGCAGATCCTGCAGTGACTGATATCTGTCACTTATTGCTTGGATATTGTTGGTGCCTTATACATATTTTACACTTTCTATATGTAGACGTGCAAACTAGCGCACAATGATTTAGAGTTTTGGATGATTTTCCACCTATAATCTGGGTCACACTTAAGATCAAACTAGTCTGGTTTCTGAACTAAAATAAATTAGACGCCCATGCTTTAGATATGAACTGTGATTTATTAAAGAAAAGTCTGTTATAAAGTGATTTTAGCTGTGGTCATAATCAATATGTGAGTAAATTGTACAAGGTCCCCAGTAGAGTACTGATACAGTATATCCAACTGAAGTAGAAGTACTTCTTGGTTTAAATTGTACTTAAGTACAAATACAAGTAAGTCATACATAAAATACTCAAGTACAAGTAAAAAGTAGCTCGATTAAATAGTACTCAAAGTAAAAGTTACTAGTTACTTTCACCCCCCATGTTTATTTTTGGTAGTAAATCTTGCCACGGTTCCCTTGCATACAGTAAACATCTCATATATAAACTTAAAAAGGAAGAAACTAAATCTTGCACAATTGGAACTTAATGAATTTTCCACAAAGGCATCTGTATAAAATAAAAGGTTTGTCAAAATGTACGGTTCTTGTTTAAATAACATAACACCAATAAATTAAATTCGAAATAAAAAAATTCTCGGGCTGAAATAACCTCCATGTTTTTGGAGCCGTGCATTATGTTTAATCTGATTGGTCGGCTATGATGCGATGTATTTAGTTGTTGTCTGGTCATTCTATTTTTTGTAGTTTCACAATGTCCGTTAATCATTTTAAAACAAAAAATAACCATTTACTCAGTAACGGTTGGGTGTGGAAATGTAAGTAATGAATGAATTTACTCCTTTTAAAATGTAAGTTGGGGATGAAATGATTCACTTAACTCAACGATTCGATTTCTTTTTAAAAGTGCAACTGAAAATTTATTTTGTGCCTTAACAATTGGACTTTAAAAAAAAATAATTTCATTTCACTGTATTTAGGTCAGATATTTGTTTGGACCAGCAGAGGGTGCTGGTAACCCAGTGGTCAGTTGGCATGCAGATATTCTTGCAGTGAAGAAGAGATGCTACGCTAGCAGACAGAGCTAATAGAAAAACGTGACTTTTACAGATATTCACGTAATATTACAGATATTCTTTTGGTGCTAAAGGGGTAAGGAATCATTTATGAACATGTTTAAGAGTAGAAGGCGGCCAGAGAGAAAGTAGTAGCAGATGTCGCCCATTGCCTACACTTCTGGACAAGAGAAGGATAAATATATAAAAAAAAGTACTGCGATTCAATATTCAGTGTATCGATGTGAACCGTGATAAATCAATTTTTAACTGCCTTACGATTAATCGTTGCATCCCTAACTTAAGTATAAGTAATATTACTGATTTAGAAATATAGACAAAAAAGTAGAAGTACCCATAAATGCAACTCCATTACAGTAACGTCACTTTCACTTCTGGTCCCCAGTGTCATGTTTCATTCTAGAACGTTATGTGTCAGAAACACAGGGTGGGATTGTGTGTGTGTGTGTGTGTGTGTGTGTGTGTGTGGTGGGCTCAGGACTTAATCCTCTGTAATATGGCTTTTAACAGGCTGAGTTAATCCTAAACTAACCAGCAGCTGTCAGATGCACAGTCTGCACATCAGCTGCTCATAAAATAACTCATCTCAACTATAGACTATATTACAACAAAGTTATTCAATAACCTGAATAACCTTAAAATGACAAAGTGAGAAGAACTCAGTTTAACCGGTTTGCTTGTTTCAAAAGCTTAAATATGTTTAAACCTATAAAACACAACAATTTTAGGACTTTATTCTTTCCAGTATCATATTTTATTAATTTGACTTAAAAAATTTAATGAACTAGTATAAACTTAATTATTTTATTAAATTAAAGAACAATTTATAAAAATAAATTTTAGTTTCCATAAGTTGTTTGATATCCATCTGCATTTTCTCTTTTTATGATTCAATCAGGGTTGGGGTCAATTATAATTGTAATTGTAATTTTAAACCAAAAATATTAAAACCTATGTTTTCATTGATTATGAAGCTTAACAAGGTAATTAATAGATAGAAAATAAATGAGATGATATTTGTTTTTAGTGTGTTTCACAGCTGATTTAGGACCTGTTATCATAAGAGATGCTAACAGATGCTAACAGATTATTAAGTTATTTATTTCAGGCTTGGTAATTGTAATTGAACTTTAGTAATTGAGAACATAATTGTAATTGACTTTCTTTGGATAAAAAATATTGTAATTTAATTATAATTTGAAAAAATGCTCATCACTGTAATCATTACTGTGTTGTATTGGATAATGATGTCCCTATACAACTTTTTCACTTCCGATACGATGCCAATATTGCAGTATTGGCCGATACCGATATCCGCCCGATACGATAACATCATAAATCATACATACTTTTATTACTTATTTTGTAGTGTGGAATGTTAGAAAAAACTTGATGAAAAAAAAAACCAGAAGTATTTATAACAAACCAATGAATTACATATAATTAATCTTTTAGAATAAGAATATTCAATGATTGAATAAAAGAAATTAAAAAATAAATCCAAAAACCCAATATATATTATATCGGAGATTTTAATTGCAGTCTGATAAAATCCAATATTCGTTTTCTGGCGGATATCGGACCGATATCAGTTATCAATATCGGATCGGGACACCACTAGTAATTGAACATGGATAGTTGAAAACTTAATTGTAACTGAAAAATGTAATTGACCCCAAACCTCTTGTTTCCAAAGATTTAATTTTGTTCATTTGCACTTGAACTTTGGCCTAACTGTATAAATATAAACCATTGATTGTTTAATCTTACCTCGTTCCTGTCTTTTGAAAGCAGGATGAAACCATTATTGTCGACCAGAAAGCAGTTGAGATCCTGAAAGCATCACATAGATCTGTCTATTTCTGCTCTTTGACATCGACACGTGACGAGTGCTAGGAATGCTGGGTACTCACTGAGCTCTCACAGCTTAGAGGACACACACCTTCGATGTTTGAACACTGGGAGAAAGAGGGCGGAGCATCATAAACATCAGCCTTTTGTTCATTACAAGCTTTAACTGTTGGTGTGTTTACTCACGTCTGTGTCGCTGGGCTGCAGAGAATAAAACAGGAGACAAAATAAGAGACGAGGGCATTAGAAAGTTTTCATACAAACAAACGATCAGTTTTAGTAGATGTTCATACACAATGAGGACTGTTCTTGAAGGCATCATGGGGTAAAAGCAGCAAAATGTTCTGGGCTCAGGTATGTAGCACGCAGAGAAATGGTGATGAGACCCAGCCGAGTAGGGGCGATTCAAAATGCATTTTTTACCTTTATTTAACCAGGAAAGTCTTTCCCACTCTGAAACCTGGACATGTTGACCAACTTGTGTTTTTTCTATGAAATCTAACTGCATTTATTTGTTGTTCTAGGCATTTACCTCATTTAAGTTGCACTAAAGTCAAAGTTGGTTTAAAAGCCACAGGCAGATTGTATGTTATGTTTTTATTTTAACTTGTTGGCACATGGCATGTTAAAGCCAATGTTTTGAGTGTAAAATATGCCAATAAAATATATTTCATACATAATGTTCTCATGAAGGTATATACATTTACAGATTAGTTGTTTCTTAAGTCATATATATATATATATAAAAAATTCGCAATAATCGCCTTATAATTTAATATTGGGATATATCGTATCGTATCGTGACCTATGTATCGGGATACGAATCGTATCGCCAGATGCCAGGCAATACACACTGACATTTGTGCCACTGGAAACTGAATTTGAAAGTAACAACTTGAAATGTAATTTATTGTTTTGAAACTGAATTATTAACTTGAAACTGTATTTTTTCCTGTTGAAAAAAAAAAAAAAAAATCATCTTTGTACAATCTAAAAAATTCAATATTTTTCTGCTTCTGGAATTGCCATGCGCAATGTCATACAGAGATTGCTGTACTGATTTTTTTAAAAAAAATGCTTAAAACTTTGTCATGATCAGACTACTAATTTATATGAATACAACCGCTTATTATTGCAAAGTTACATTAGGTTAACTGGTTTTATTGCAATGTATATTATAATCATGTTTTTTTGGAAAATAAATTATTCCTATTCGTACTGAGATTGCTGCATGAGACACTATTACTTTACTTTAAGTTGTTGACTGAGATTGTCACTCACTCAGCACGGCGGAACTAGCAAAAATTCATTTTCTGGTCGTGCACACGCTCATAATCATTCTCAGTACGAGGTAAACTCAGTCCGTGACACCGGTTCGTAAGGTTGAGCAATCAATCACTGATTCATGGAACTCTTGTTTACATCTACAAAAACACCTTTATGGCCCGTTGAGGGTGTGACTATATATATATATATATATATATATATATATATATATATATATATATATATAACCTTTGTGTATATATATATATATATATATATACACACAGTATATTTACTTTTTTATTGTACTTTTTCAAAAATACAAACTCTCAATCAGGATAATAAACTCAACTTGTAACTGAAGTTTTTTCAGGGGTATATAATACATAATGTCATCTGTTAATATAGATTTCACAGCAACAAATAATACCTCCCGAGTATAACATGAACATGTTTAATATGGAGATTAAATAAACCTTTTTTTCAAACAACAAAAAAAGCATTTTTGCAATAGATGAGAAATATGTTGCTTTATATAATAAGTGATTAATATCTGAGGCAGTCGCAGCTGTTTAATAACATTATCCACACCAGCCAACATCTGTATTCATTAAGCCTCACTGAATAGTGAGAGACACTGTGAAGGTCAAAGACCTGTGTAGTGTGTGTGTGTGTGTGTGTGTGTTTTCTGATGCCTGCCTCTAATCTGACATCTGCAGGTTTTAGATTCCTCTTTATTAACGCAACCTATTATACAGAGAACCAAACAAACAAACAAACAAAAAAACAATTGTATTTGTATTAGAAAAATAGAAGATTGCTGTTAAGTTCATTTCCAAGTTGTTTTTTTAAAATTTTCTGTTATTGAACTGTTTGGCCAGGCAGGGGTTTAAGCATTAATAAGTCAGTAATGCTCAACATGTGGCTCATTATGTCTTAATTTTAATTATTATTCACCCAGAAACTTTTTAACCCCTTTTTACCTTTTTCCTTTGTCCAATTTGACCCCTTTTCAAAAAGTTTTGACATTTTTTGTCCATTTTTGTAGATCACTTTCCATCCAAATAAGCTAACTTTTGCCCAATAAATACCACTTGTTTCCTTTTTTCCAAAATTATTACTCCTTTTTGTTCCACAATTTTGCCCTTTTTCGCGATTGTTTGCCACATTTTGCCCATTTAAGCTTCCCTTTGCCATTACAAACCACTTGGTTCCTCTTTAATTTTGCCACTCTTGACTACTTTTGGCCCATTTTAGTCACTTTTCACTCTTTTCTTGCCACTTTTGGACCATTTTTGGCCACCTGTTACCATGTCTACCTCCACTCACTAGTCAAATAAAAGGACCGGCCCACTTTGGGTCGATGGCCCACCAGGACGATGCCTGGTATGCCAGATGGGTGAACAGGGCTCTCACAATAATGTGCAACGACTGGTGCACACGTCTCTGAATCACGGAGTGTCTGTTTTCTGATAAAACTAGAGGAAAACTTCACAAAGTGACAGACGATAACACAGTAAGTGAAGGATCTAATGACACAATGACTTTAAATGGCCTCATGCTTTCACTGCAGCTTCATCTAAACTTGGAAACACTGATCTTCTTTAACAGTTGATGTTTCAGGGAGAAAAACAGATGTTAGACAAGAAAAGTGGACAATAATTCAGTGAGACGAGAGCATGTGTAAGAGGATACCTGCTTTGTGATTGCCCAGAATCTTTTCTCCAGCAAATCCAAGGACATCTGCAACCCAATGGCTAACACACACACACACACACACACACACACACACACACACACACACACACACACACACACACACACGAAAAGAGAGAGAGGGGGTGAGAGAGAAGGTCATAAGGATGAGAAGAATGACAGGAAATTGATTGAACTGCAGGAGTCACTGCCTCTGTTAACTAATGAAACAGTGCTAACACTCTGGGCCTGATGGTGTGTGTGTGTGTGTGTGCGTGTGTGTGTGTGTGTGTGTGTGTGTGTGTGTGTGTGTGTGTGTGTGTGTGTGTGTGTGTGTGTGTGTGTGTGTGTGTGTGTGTGTGTGTGTGTGTGAACACACCAACTGCTGGTCTTACAAATCACATTATTTTACCTCATACTTTTAATTTAGTTGTTTATGTTTAAGATGATCAGGACCAATGTTTGGAATAACGGCGTTAGGTAATCTAACTAATTACTTTTTATGTTGTTACAACGCGTTGACGTTACTGAACGTTAAATGCAATACGTTACATGCATTGATTGAATAAACTGTTATCTGAAAGCGCCTCTGGCTTCATACGCAGCTGTAGTGAGGAGGTGGGTTAAAAACAAGGTGAGCGATTATGATTGGCTAAGGCGGAGTCATGTTTCATGGTAGCCAATCAGAGCCAGTGTTTTTACACATGTGCCAGCACACACACACACACACTCACACACACTACAGATTGGATGAATCAGCAGAGATGGTGAGCGTGCAGCAGTCTGATGAAAAGTTGTCATTTTTAAGGTGACGATACAAACACTACTTTAAATTAATTGTGGTCAAAGACAAGAACGTGTATGTGAAGTGTTCATTATAACCAGGAGTGAAGACTTTGTCCACATCCGTTGTAAGCAACTCAAATTTAATGAAGCACCTCACAACAACACACGCATCTAAAAAATCTGAATTCTTTGATATAGAGCAACTTTCCTTAGTAATGAGTTACTTTTATTAGTAATTCAGTTACTAACGCAGTTACTTTTTGGATCAAGTAGTGCCTAACTATAACTAATTACTTTTTTAAAGTAACGTTCCCAACACTGATCAGGGCTATAATATTACTTTTTGTCCTCGTGGTTACCTTTAAATACACAAAGTCAATGAAACTCCACAGTATTTGACAGGGCTCACATGATGGCAGCCATTTGTAATTGAAAATTCAAATTTCTACAGAAACTCAAGGATTTTTCATCAAATGATCCCACTTTTTTGTTAAATTAAATAGAAATGAAGGAAATCTAAAGTGCAGATCCTGAAGTGACTGATATCTGTCACTTATTGCTTGGATATTGTAGGTGCTTCATGTATTTTAATTTTATGTAGTTTTAATATGTGGACGTGCAAACTAGCCCACAATGATTTAGAATTTTGCATGATTTTCCATCTATAATCAGCTTTGCTATTGATCTGTAATTGGTCCCTGAACTAAAATAAATTAGACGCCCCTGCTTTAGATATGGACTGTGATTTATTAAAGAAATTAAAGATCAGGACTATAATATCATTTTTGTTCTCGTGGTTACCTTTAAACCCCAAAAACTCAAATGTAGGCAGTGAGATGCATGCGTGATGTGTCGGATCTGTGACAGTGTTTTGGCGTTAGTCCAATCTAATTAGCAGATTACAGGTACATCGTTGTGCTATCAAAGTGTTTGTGCAGAGCCTGTTCTCAGCACTTTACACAGTTACACAGCCTGAGGGAGCCATAGCACTTATGAGCCATGTGTTATCTACAACCGCTGTCATCACGTTAGTAATGAAACCGCTTCATCACCTCGTTGTGTTGCTTTGCACAAACGACTGACACTTCAAGTTAAAAACCTTTCTTTTAACTTGTAGATGAGAACATGGTTCATGTTTTTCACATTCGGTTCTTTTTTTGTTGTTGATGAAAATGTGTGTTTTGACTCATAGCAAGTCAAAAACAAGCAGTTAATGATGTTAGTTTGGAGCTTTGAAAAGCATAAAACTGAATGAGCCGAGCTTTCAGGCATGTGACTTAACAGTAGCTGGGTTTCCGTTACAGATTTCTGCAAAATAAAGAGATATTTCTAAATGTCAGCAAAGTATAATTGTGTTTTGAACCCTTTTCTATTGATTCATCCTGCAAGACTTTGCTGCAGGATGACTGACGCTCAGAACCTCCATTTAACACTCTGTATTCCTTTGTTGTTTCACGTCTAATGTAGCACTAATGATTTTTAATTATAATGCTAATAAATGTCCTGGTCTCCACTTCTGTTTACATGTACCGCACCATGTTTTCTCGAAGAGTAGTGGTTATGTGACCAGGTTCGTTACATCATGTGACCATGTGCGTCGCGCTCTTTGACGTGTAATTGCGGAAAAAAAGTGTTTCCATAGCACCTTTGCAACACATTTCAATATCGAAACGTCTGAAATTCCTCCTCATGAAAGCGTAAAAATGTTTTAGTGATATTTGAGTGTTTTTTTTTTTTAAATTCAGGTGTTTCCATTACCAGTTTTTATTGTGCTATTTAGGTTTTGCGCATTTTCAAGGGTAATGGAAACACAGCTTGTGAAGCTTTCCAAGAAATTCGCAAGTCTTGTCAAAAGCAACTGAAGCTGGGTTTCCGTTACAGATTTTCGCAAAATAAAAGCAATTTCTAAATGTCGACAAAGTATAATTGCGTTTTGAACGCGTTTCTATTGATTCATCCTGCAAGACTTCACTGCAGGATGACTGATGCTCAGAACCTACATTTAACACTCTGTATTCCTTTGTAGTTTCACGTCTAATGTGGCAGTAACGATTTTTAATTCTAATGCTAAGAAATGTCCCGGTCTCCTCCTCCGTTTACACGTACCGCGCCATGTTTTCTCGTAGAGAAGTGGTCACGTGACCAGGTTCGTCACGTCATGTGACCATGTCCGTCACATTCTGTGACATGTAATTGTGAAAAATTTTAGTGATATTTGAGTGTTTTATTTTAATTCAGGTGTTTCCATTACCAGTTTTTATTGTGCTATTTAGGTTTTGCACATTTTCACGGGTAATGAAAACACAGCTTTCCAAGAAATTCGCAAGTTTTGTCAAAAGCAACTGAAGCTGGGAGTAGTAATATAAGTATAAAGCTAAGAAATGTCCCAGTCTCCTCTTCTGTTTACACGTACCGCGCCATGTTTTCATGGAGAGAAGTGGTCATGTGACCAAGTACGCCACTTTCTATGATGTGTATTTGTGGAAAAAGTGTTTCCATGACACTTTTGTGACACTTTTCAATATTGAAACGTCTGAAATTCCTCCTCATGAAAGCGTAAAATCTTTTTAGCGATATTTGAGTGTTTTTTTTTTTCGAAATTCAAGTGTTTCCATTCAATTACTTGTGAAGCTTTTGCATTACAGATTTTCACAAAATAAAAGCAATATTTCTAAATTTTGACAAAGTGTAATTGCACTTTAAAGGTTGCTTTGGGGGAGGAGCCTCGTAACTCCTGTGAAATCTCATCCCGCTAGACTTTGCGGCAGAAAGACTGACGATCAGAACACTCCATATTTCTTTGTTGTTTCACGTCTAATGTGGCAGTATTCCTTTTAAAGTATAATGCTAAGAAATGTCCCGGTCTCCTCCTTCGTTTACACATAACACTCCATGTTTTGTCATGTGACCATGTACGTCACGTTCTTTGATGTATTTGCGAAAAAAGTGTTTCCATAGAGCGTTTGTGACACATTTCAACATCAAAATGTCTGAAAAGCTTAAAAAGTTTTTAGTGATATCTGAGTGTTTTTTTAGTTTCTGCTATTTAGGTTTTGCACATTTCCAAAGGTAAATGGAAACACAGCTTGTGAAGCTTTCCAACACATTCTCAAGTCTTGTGAAAAGCAACTGATAATCCCATGTGACTTGTAGGAGTGGTCAGACAACTTTTATGATTTGTGGTATGACATTTGTGTTGTACACCCACAGAATGTGCTGTGTCACATTTTGAAGCACAGAGATTCATATTAGATAGAGGAATAATGTGATACTGACACTATTCCGATAGTTGGAATCTCTAAACTCTGCTTTGTTCCTTTATAAGATCAACCTTGCACACTCCTTTTTTCCCACTCATTCTGCCCCTGTCCTGTCAGCAGTGTTCTTATCGTGTTATTTCAGTGCTGCAGCTGCACTGTTCTGCTGCAGTCTGCAGGAACTCTCTCCTGACAAAAAGAACCTCTGCCAAACACTTTCAGTTTGCTTCTTTTACCTCAACACACCTTAAAATCGTCCCTTGTCGGGTTACACCAGTGACTGCCCACTGCTCCACAGGGATGGGTTAAAGGCAGATAACTCATTGTGTGTACGTACATGTGCGTATATGACAGTAAAGGCATATTATTATTATTATTATTATTATTAATAACTAAAACACATGTCAAGCTTTAAAATCTTCAGCTTTGTTTTCTGAATTTGCAACAGTTTGGTACAATACAGTGTATGTTGTGCAAAATGTAAAAATGTATTAAAAAGAGAATCTGTTGTACTCTTTTTATTTGAAAAATAAATGCAATATAAAAACAAATGCAGTGACATCTGGTTTGCAGATGAAACAGTATAAATGTTAATCTGATCACTCTTCCACCTCTATTGTATTTATTTAATACACAGTTGGTTCAAATTCAGCAAAGTGTCCAAAATTCTTATTTCTAACCAGTGTTGAGTATATTAGTATTGGCACGCTATAGAGCGCTGGGAGATATTTTCAGGTCTGCCTTGTAACAGTGTTCAATGTTACATAACTTGCCCAAAAGAAAAAAGGAGTTATTGATTTACTGCAACTGATTTTATATTCATGGACATCAGTGCCTGAAGTGAAAGGTAGAGTAATAAAACAACCCTCCAAATTCATAACATAGCAACTCTACATGTCTGTAGTGTTGTGAATATATAAATATATATATATATATATGTGCATACTGCATATTAGATAAACAATGACATAAACAAAGCAACTTGTTTTCCTGTTTGACGTGCAAAAACTGCCAACTATGAAAAAAAAAAAAAAAAACAACTAAAAATTAGAACCAAATCATGTCATCATGCATTTCTTCAAAAATATTCCTTTCTGTGCACGAACTTTGCATAGCAACATATATGGTAGGCTTCACCTCATGTGAAGCCTACCATATACCATATGTAAACATCATCCCACCTTTGATATTTGCCAAAGAAGCAGATTAAATTGAATGTAAACCCCCCCCCCCCCCCCACCACCACCAGGGGTGGACTGGTCACCTCCCATACGGGGCATCGTCCCGGTGGGCCGGTCCAGTCCGCTATCTGTGTTTTTTTTTGTTTTTTGACTAGTGATTGGAGGCAGACATAGCAACAGGTGACCAAAAATGGTCCAAAAGTGGCAAAAAAAAGTGTCAAGAAAGCAGTGAGAAGTGACTAAAATGTGCAAAAAGCAGTCAAGAGTGGCCAGAAAATGGGCAAATAAAGAGGAACCTGGTGTAAACGTTAGCTTTAATGAGCAAAATGTAGCAAACAATAGTGAAGAAGGGCAAAAATGTGAAACAAAAAGAGACAAAAGTGGCCAAAAAAATATGCTAGTGGTATTTATTTAGCTGGGATGTTTATTGGGATGAAAAGTGGCCAAAAAAATAAAAGAAAGGACAAAAATGGGATACAAGTGTCAAAAAGAAATTATATTTATTGGCTAAAGTCTGACAAAAGTTGCAAAATGGCCAAAGAAAACAGGTAAAAAAGTGGTTAAAAAGTTTTCCCCTTTTAAGGTTTTTGGGGGGAATAAAAATAAAAATGAAGACATGTTGAGAATCACTGACTTAACAACAGTTTCTACATGGTGTCACTGATAATGTAGTGGACTGGTCTGGACACAAAATGCCAGGACTAAGTTCTGGTCCCCGTCCTGCCCTGGCTATAGCCACGATATAGTTAGTCAGAACGAACTTAATTTAACAAAAATGCTGAGTATTTATGATGTGTTGTTGCAACTATTGCAACAACACATCATCAATATGGTAAAACTAACCTGTCTCACGACGGTCTAAACCCAGCTTACGTTCCCTGGGACTGTATCTGACTTTGGGAAAAGCTGCCAATTACTGTATGTCTTTGAATGGTTGTAAACAATACATCTTCCTGCCACATTAACATTAGATGCTGCGCTGCAAACGTATTTTGCAATATTAGAGGAAATTGGGACAATGGGGAGAGGAACTAAACGACCCACATGCTTTTGCCCCCGGGCGTTTATTGTGACGAACAAGGCGTAAAAGAGGGGGCGACCCCAGCAAACTGCAAATTGAATGCCTTTTTTTATGGTCAATGCGTTGTGATGAATGGAAGCATAGTAGACAACAGAGACCCTGACATCCTGTCTGGATGCTGCTTGTCGTGCTACGGTCTACAGTCATGGTTACAATGGTTACAGTGGTTACAATGGCCATTGATTCACAGCAGGTTCATAAACGCAGCCGGATCTGAATGGTGTACGTGTGCAGAGCTGAAAATGATTCATTCTTTACTCACAGCTGATCCTGCAGCTGCAAAACACTCGGCTGTTACTATTTCTGTCAAACTGCTTTAATACCCATTACACACAGCATAGTCAGGATACACACACACACACACACACACACACACACACACACACACACACACACACACACACACACACACACACACACACACACACACACACACACACACACACACACACACACACACCATTAGCAGCATGTCGACTCTATTCCTCTGCCCTGCTCCCTCCCTTTCACACACAAACACACACACTCAGGATTTTCTTAGTCGGTGGGCTGTGTGTGTGTGTGTGTGTGTGTGTGTGTGTGTGTGTCAGAGGAAGCTGAGAGAGAACAGTGAGGATGAAGATGAGGAGGAAAGAGAACGCCTATATTGTTGATCTGGGATAAAACTTTAGCTCCAGCTTGTTGAAGATGATTCCAGGTTGTTTTGTTGGAACAGGAAGAGCCGATGCTTCACCCAGAGCAGTTTGTGTCGTTGAAGAGCAGCAGATCAGGTTGTTGAGAGAGATCTCAGCAGATGGAGGAGAAGAACAGCTTCTATCCTCTTCTCTCTGTTTGAAGGCTGAGGCAGCACAGCCCATGGTGAGCAACGTGTTTGTTGAGCTGTGTTTGTTGTTGAAGTGTCTCATCTAATATTCTGATACAATTCGCTGAGTTGCGTAGAAGTTGAAACCACTGTGTGGTCATATAGTCATCATGTTGGTCCTTTGTTAGAAGAAAGTAGGGCTGGGCGATACATAGAGATTTAAGATATATTGAGTTTTCTATTTTGGCGATATAGAAAATATATATATTTCCATAGCTTATTTTGTAGTAAAATACTCATTTTAGAAGTCTCTGATTTAACTACTTAATGTCAGCACAGCATTAAAAGCACAGTTAGATGGATTACTGAGTGCGTCCTAACATGCCACACTACAGAATTCACTCACACGTGCTGTCCCTTCTAGGGGAAAAAGCTAAAAGTCACATATTGTGCAGCTTGTTTGTTAATAAATGTGCTTGTATGGCATTTTGAATCAACAAATTTAACCTATAATTGTCCTAGTCAGACTTTATTGAGTAGAAAATATTGATTTATATTGTATATCACCATTTAGAGAAAAAATATTAAGATATGAGTTTTGGTCCATATCATACAGCCCTAGAAGTAAGTATGTACATATGTATGCATACCCTCCTCTGACCAGAGAAACAAATAGTAAAGTAACAACTGTTGTGATGTGACATTAAACCTTAGACTCTTAAACCACACGCGGCTCTTTTCTTCCTCTCCTGTGGCTTCCTGACTAATAACCGTGTAACTCATGTCTACAGAATTAGTTAAAAAGGACGTCCTAAGAGAATATTTGTATGCTTGCATTACTATTTCAGTGTCTCATTAATTAACCTCCCATTGTCAGATCACAACAGCATCTTTAGGTTTGTTTTTATTATTTGCCACACTGTTAATAATCACAGATACCTTGGTAGTAGTGCATGGGCGATATATTGACATTCAAGATATGTCGAGTTTTGTATTTTCACGATTTAGAAAATAACAATATTGCCTATATCAAGATATATCTATATATTTTTTTTACTTTATTTTTATTTATACAATCACACAGTACAAATCACATCATATAAGTATTTAATATTATTCATAGAGTAGAGTCAAACAGTGTCCTTCTTTACAATTTTTCCATATTTCTGAGACATACATTTTGTACCAAAATACTCATTTTAGGAGTCGATGCTTTCGTTACGTCTCACAACAGCATGAAAAGCAGTTCACACTACAGAACTCACTCACACGTGCTGTCCTTTATAGGTGAAAAAGCCAAAAGTGGCACATATTGTGCAGCTGTTTCTTAATAAATGTGCCTGTGTGGCATTTTTCACCAGCAAATTTAACCCAGAATTGTCTTTTTGGTCAGATTTTGAGTTAAAAATATTAAGATTAATATTGTATATCGTCATTTTGAGAAAAAGTATCAATATATGAGTTTTGGTCCATATCGCCCAGCCCTACAAGGTATTATTTTAATTTTTAGATTTCTAAAAAGGACTTTATATTGATAAATTAAGGATAAAATCCACCAAAATGAATCTGAAATTTAGTTAATTTATTGATATGTTATTTCTTCTGATTCAGAGACATTTATTGTGCTACAGTTTTCCATTTGTACTCTACTACTGATGCCCGTCTCCAGAAAAACCTGAATGTAATGAAGGACTGATGTTACAGCTGTGGAATAAATCAGGAAGTATTGGATAACAGGATGACAAAATAAAAGATGAAGTGTGGACTTTCATCTTGAATGATATTAATCTGTGGCTTCCCTGGTTGATAAACAAGTTAAAGGTGTGTGTGTGTGTGTGTGTGTGTGTGTGTGTGTGTGTGTGTGTGTGTGTGTGTGTGTGTGTGTGTGTGTGTGTGTGTGTGTGTGTGTGTGTGTCTGTGTCTGTGTTTGTGTCTGTGTCTGTGTGTGTGCGTTTGTGTGTGTCTGTGTGTGTGTGTGTGTGTGTGTCTGTGTGTGTGTCTGTGTGTGTGTGTCTGTGTGTGTGTGTGTGTGTGTGTGTGTGCGTGCTCCTTTATTCACATTTCATAACTCAGCGTGCAGCTGATCAGTGGTGGCGCTCTAAGAGTAAACAGAGTTTGATCCGTGTTATATAAACACACTCTGACTAAAAGCTGAAGAGTTGAACTGATAGGGATGTGATTATCCACCAAGTGATGCACAAATTAAAAACCACAGTGATTTACGGGTATATTGATACAAAAAGGCTCCGACGCCCACACCAAAATAATTAAAATCTATATTATATTTTCATTGATTAGGAAGGAAACAAGGTAACCAATAGATAGAAAAGAAATGAGCTGATATACATTCGTTTTTAGTGTATTTTACAGCTGATTTAGGAGTCGTTATGAACAGAAAGCTAACACAGAATCGACCCGATAGTATTTTATGTGGTTTTATGTGACTCTTTATTGTACAGTATTTAACATTATAGTATTTTAGTGGCATTGATTGATTGATTGTTGGTTGTTTGTTTGTCTTTTTAAATGTTCACTGCACTTTGAGCTCTTTGCACATTTTTTTCCCAATGTGGTTTTACTGCAAACGGCTAATAAACTGAACTGAAGAGGAAGGTGAACTTTTATTAGGTTATTTATTTCAGGCTCAGTAATTTTGATTAATTCTAATTGAACTTTAGTAATTGAGAACGTAGTTGTAATTGACTTTCTGTGGCGGAAAAATAATTGTAATTTAGTTGTAATTGGAAAAAATGTTGGTCACTGTAATTGTAATTGAATTGTAATTGAACATGGGTAATTGAAAACATAATTGTAACTGAAAAATGTAATTGAGGCCAAATCTGCTCTTCTCTGTTATCTCTGCACTTGAGACAGACGCTGTTAAACCCTCTACTGGAAAATAATTTACAGATAAGGAGACATTAGATGACCTTGTATCACCTGAGTCGAACCCTTAAACCTGTGTGATGCTGAACACTAGATGTGCACGTGTAGGGCGTCCACCAAGAAGTTTGTTCAACCATCAGAAACTACCAAAGTATATCAATATTCAGTTTGACTCAGTTTATCGGCCCATTCACCACAACTCTATCGTGTGTCTGCAGAAACCCATGGCCATTTATTATAGACAGTGGTTATCCATACGGCTGCCGGATCAATATGCCGACATTCTATCCGTACACAGCACCCATATTTGGCCAGTTTAGGTCACGTGACAAATACTAAACCTTACCCTAAACCGAACCCTAAAAATTGTTGCGATATTGGGTTATAACCTAACCCTAACCCTAAGACGCTACGTACGTGTACTTTGGTAATCGTACAAATAGACTCTCTTTATTATATACAGTTGGTTTAATAAAATATTTTGTTGTCCATATGCAACTGATTTGAAAAATAGAAAAAGACAAGGAAATAACATTTTTGACATAAAAATAAATTGTTATTGGCAGGTGACGAGAGGATAACTTAGAGCTGACAAGGATTACTTTTTTTTCTAAACATACTTAATTTCTAATTCTAAAATCAGTTAAAACTGATACATTTCCCCCCAATTTCAAAGGCAAGTTTGAAGTACTGAAAGCTTTCTCTTGCCAGTGGAAAGCGGGTAATTATTAATGAAGAACTCAAGCAGTAAATATTTACCGTATTCTCCTGACTATAAGTTTGTACATTTTTCAATTCAAATTGAAGGAGCCACTTGTAGTCTGGAGCGACAGTAAAAACGTGAATTAGCGGTCAATAGAAAACAAAATAAGGTTTTAATTATAATTTATTGCAGCCAGAATATAAAATGTGAACCCCGTCATGAAATATCCAAACCATTTCATTTAAGTCGATCTGTTCTACCTCTATTTCTTAACATTTTGTTACTTAGAATTACTTTTTTCCTTTGTCTGAAAGCCTATTGATCAAAAAACAAACAGTGCATATACTGTATGTGATGAAGGTGAGTGTGACTGTGAGGATGGCTTTTTGCTGAACTGGTTCTGGAGGCAGTTTTCCAGCACCATCTGGACTCCTGAGCAGGCGCCTGTGATACTCAGGGATTGAGAGTGCACTTTTTAATCTGCGACCCGCTGCTTTGTGTGGGCGGCGTCTAATCTTGTTGATGGTGCATTTGACAAGCTGTTTCAACCTCTGCTCACATTCAAAAGTGCTGACGGCTTTCACACCCAATGCTACCTACTCCCACTATGCTCCAAAGTGTCCACTGCAAACACCCAAACTTATGAATGAAACAGACACATTACTGTCCTACATATCATTATAAATATGTTCATAAAATACTTTAAAAAACAAAATAAACCTAGCGACAACAAATGGTATTGAAAGGCCTGCTCGATATAATAAAACTCTTACATTTGTAAGAATTTAACAAAACCATATATGATATTGCACAATCCAAAACTGAAGCTACATTTCCATCACCCTTCGGAATGTGCAAAATCGAAATAGCGCAATAAAAACTGGTAATGGAAACACCAGAATATTGAAAAAACACTGAAATATTGCTAAAAAGTTTTTACACTTTCATGAGGACGAATTTCACACGTTTTGATATTGAAATGTGACGCAAAAGAGCCATGGAAACACTTCACAGAATGTGACGTACATGGTCACAAGACCACTTTTCTCTGAGAAAACATGGCGCGGTACGTGTAAACAGAAGAGGAGACCGTGGCATTTCTTTGCATTATACTTAAAAATCATTAGACATGAAACAACAAAGGAATACGTGTGTTATAAAGGAATACGGTGCGTTCATCTTCCTGCAGCAAAGTCTCGTGGGATGAGATATCACGGGAGTTATGAGGCTTCTGCCCAAAACAACCTTAAATGGAAACACATTCAACGTGCACTTGTACAAATAAATATCACTTTTATTTTGCAAAAATCTGTAATGGAAACCCAGCTTGAGTTACAAAGATCCCAAACAAAGAGCGTTAAATCAAGAGTGGATAAATTCATTTCTCAAGCAATAGGAAATGTTGCAAGTGTTCACAAATGTGAATACAGGCAGGAAAAACACCATATGTGAGAAAGTCAATGCACAAGGGCAAAAAGCTGATGAAGTGAAGAAAAGATGGACAGATGGAAAAAGAAGCACACGTATTCAAAATGACCTCCGAGTCAGAATCAGCCTCTAACTGACAAAGGACTTGTTTAACAGTGAAACAACTTATCTATCCACTCTCCATCTTTGAATAGAGAGCAGATCATTTTCAAAGTTAATGACTGTTATATTCAGCAATGCACCCTGTTTGTATGACATCTTCCCTTTCTGTTTGAGTACTTTCATAGTTGCCGTCAGTGCAGGCCTGTTGCTAGGGGCGGGCCATGGGGGGCTCGGCCCGCCCAGCACAAGCATTGTGCCCAACCACTTGTGACACAGGTTTTTATTTTATTTTAATTAAAAAAAGCTCAAGAGTGTTGGTGTGCGCTCGCAAGAGCATTGGTGTGTGTTTGGAAGAGTGGTGCACGCAACAGCGTCGGTGTGTGCATGCTTGAGGATCAGCGTGTGTGTGCAAGAGTGTTGGTGTGTGCGCAAGAGTTGGTGTGTGCGTGCAAGAGCGGTGCACGCACGAGAGTCAGTGTGTGTGTGCAAGAGCATTAATGTGTGCGCGCAACAGCATTGGCGCAAGAGCTTTCGCGCAAGAGTGCCCATTCATGTCAGAGGGGCGATGTCGTTAATATCTCAAATGATGTTTTTGTCGTAATGGAATGACATATATCTGCAATGTTCATTTCAACCAGGCAGCATTGAATTGTGGAAACCTCTATAGCAGTGGTTCTCAACCTTTTCAGCCCACAACCCCCAAAATAAAGGTTCCAGAGACCGGGGACCCCCACTGTACCTGAAGGTGTATGTATCCTGAATAAACTGCAACATATTGTGCCAGCTTGGTGCAAATTATCAAATCAGTGCCTCTGTATATATCTGAGCCCATTATATTGAGTATGGAATTGTGTCAGTGATGCTAAAAATTAAAATGTAAACTAATAATAAATGTGCCCACCCATGCTTTTTACATGCCCCTCTAAAGACCGAGGTCTGGCGATGGGTCTGCGTCAGTACCATGTGAAGGCTGAAACATAATTTCAGTCTTCTTAGTATTTACCTGCAGTCTAAAGCTTATCCAAGTGACTCCATCCTGTATATCATGTGAGCTGAAGAACTCATAGAAAAACAGTTTAAAGTGAAACCAATCTTTAGACTTCAGGTTGTCCCTAAATGCTCCACCGGCATTAATCATCAGTGCTGGTTTTCTCCATAAATACAAGCCCAAAGTACGAGATGCCAAGTAGGACAGCAACGAGGTTGGGCTCAGAAAGACAAATGAATGAAGTGATCCATGGTGAATAGCAGAAAAGCAGCCAGGAGCAACATCAGCTCCTAATGAACACAAGCCACTATGACAGAGCGGCCCCTGCTTTACTGTGTTTGAGTACTCAACTCTGGGACTGGAGACGCGGCTCTGTGCTGTGTTTTCTGAATCCATCAACTCCGTCAGCAGGATTAACGTGAGGTGAGATGGCGTTTGGGTAAATCCTTTCTCTTGCCTCCATAAACACGTTAATGCTCTCGCTCACTCTCTCGCTGCTGAAACAATCATCAACACTGCAAGATGTCGGGGGTCACATTTTCTGCAGGTCTGATGAAACACTCGCTCATCCTCTGACACTCTCAGCTTGATGATTTAATGTGTCTCACAGCTGATTAAACTCTTGTTATTGCACTGCGTATTGTAGATGTAGTGCTAAAATTCCATATAATAAAAACTCCAAATCCAACAGCATATTCCACAGAAAACGCTAGTGTCACTAAAAACTGTCAGACAGGGTTGGTGTCATTTATATTGTTCAGTTCCAATTACACAATTAAATTACAATATTTTTTGTATCCTCAGAAAGTCAATTACAATTGCGTTCTCAATTACTAAAGTGCAATTACAATTACTGAGCCTGAAATAAATTACCGAATAAAAGTGAACCTTCCTCTTGTGTTAGCTTTCTTTTAGCATCTATGATAACGGGTCCTAAATCAGCTGTTAAATACACTAAAAACTAATATCTATCATCTAATTTCTTTCCTATCTATTGGGTTAACTTGTTAGGCTTCCTAATCAATGAAAATATAGGTTTTAATATTTTTTCAAAGATTAAAATGTGGGAAAGCTTGATTAGAAACATGTTTTAATAATTGTTTACTACATACTGTATGTGTAGAATAGAATTTTCATGGCAAATACTATTACAAAGTCAATTATCTGAACTCAATTACAATCTCATTATGATTACGACAGCAACAGATATAAATTACAATTACAATTATAATTACACCATCATTGTAATTAATTATCAATTATGCAATTACACAACCCTGACTCCCTCTCTCAGCACTTTCACACTTACAAGACAAGTGGTGCAATACACAAGAAGGGACTATAAGCCAAAGCCTTAGCGACATAATGAGTCGGGCTAAAACGAACATGAACTGAAGCAAAGCAAACACAGCCTAGCTACGATTTCAACCATCAACAAACATCAGTGTAGAAATCAAACACCACAAAGCCCGTGAACATCAACAAACAAAATAAACCCACAGACTCTTCTCCCCCCAGTTTTTCTCTTAAAGGTCAAAGCCACACCTGTCAGAAGCAATTTAAACTTTAAGGGTTGACGTCAAAATTAGTATGTAGTGCTTCCACATTATATAGTATGGAAAGATTGAGTACGCAAGAAATACCCAGATGTATACTATATTGGGACATTATTGAAGTGTGCACGGTGGGTACACTAGTCATATATGTTGTGGGACCGGTTTCAAACGTCCCATTTTCAAAACAAAAGCATCTCTACTTGTCTTCCATTACTTTTTTTAACGCTTTTGTAAATGGGGCTCTTGTTTTGAAGTTACCCAGAAGTTTGGTCAGTAGCACAATGGCGGGTCTCCAAAAATCTTTCAAATGTCAGCATGAAATGTGTTTCTGCAAGTTTAATGGATCAAATGACCAGATGAATCAACACAGATATTTAGCCTCAGTGTGCTTCAGGTTTTTGTCGTTCTAGGTTTGAAATGCATTTTGGGAAACTTGAAAATACTGTATAGTTCAGTAGAAATGGTCATCATTTGTCATTATCCCAACCATACTTATAGTATATAGTAGACAGTATATACTCATTGTGTATGCCATTTTGAACACAGCCACTCTCTGAATGTATGTGTATCTGTTAAGGTCAAGTGTCCTCCATCCTGTGCAAGTTTATACTATGGAGGAGTGCAATAACTTAATTAACCACTCATATTAATTAGGGTGTGATGGTAAAAGTCCTTTACCTAGCTACAGATTACAGTAAAAGTAATAGATTGTTAGTGAAGCCAAAACTAAAGTAAAGATGTTTCTTCCTAATACTGTAATAAAGGTTCATACGTAAATCTGCATTCACAGAGAATATCCTCGTAAACTCACACTGTTTGGCCTTGTGCTGATAAAGTTGAATCATTTTTATTCTCCCCAACTGCCTTAGAGCCCACTTTTCTACCTGCATTGTAACGTCTGCTGTTTGCTTATTTCAAACGAAGCCTGAAGGCGTCTTTACACGGCACGCAGAGTGGCTGGCATCTTTGTGCCAACACAACAAAAGGCAGCTCTCAACCACAGAGAGGCCTTGAGGCCATGTTTCTCCTTCCCTGGAAAACAACCACGACAGGGAAACTCTCTGGATAGCTTCGCTCTGCACGTCTGACCACAAACAAACATTAGGCAGATATCAGCGAAAGAGAGATTAGAAGTAATCCAATATACAAACACTTTATGTAGGTTTTTTAGGCCTCTGTACTTGATTATTTACTTTCACTTCTTACATGAAGCATCAATAGCTGGGTTTACATTACAGATTTTCACTGAATAAAAGTAATTTCTTAATGTCGACAAAAGTATAATTACAATTTGAACGTGTTTCCATTGAATGTTACTTTGGAGTCTCATAATAACTCCCGTGAAATCTCATCCCACGAGACTTTTCTGCAGAAAGACAGACGCTCAAAACCTCCTTATAACACTCTGTTTTCCTTTGTTGTTTCACGTCTAATGTAGCACTAATGATTTTAAAGTATAATGCTAAGAAATGTCCGGGTCTCCTCTTCTGTACACGTCATGTTTGCTCGGAGAGAAGTGGTCATGTGACGAGGTACGTCACGCTCTGCGACGTGTATTTGTTGAAAAAGTGTTTCCATGACGCTTTTGCAACACATCTTAATATCAAAATGTCTGAAATTCCTCCTCATGAAAGCGTCAAAACTTTTTATCGATATTTGAGTATTTTTTCAAAATTCAGGCATTTTCATTACCAGTTTTTATTGCGCTATTTAGATTTTGCGCATTTTCAAGGGTATTGGAAACACAGCTATAGAGAGGAGAGGCGTCTGCTATTGAAGCTGCGTTGCCAGGTTGGGTTTTGTGAAGTGTCTGGGTTCTACCCGGTAAAGTAAATCTAATGGAAAGTTAGCTAATCAAGCTAGCAGCAGCCTGATTATAGTAAACAAACACCATAAAAAGCAAATGGACTGATATGCATGGAGTAGTAAAGAGGTCTAAGTACAAACCTACGGGAAAGATGTGAAACTCTTTATCATAATGTATCCGGAACTAAAGCCCGCCCCCGGGCATGATCTGTTGATAGACAGTTGGCACCAATACACCAATAGCACACCTTTTGGGGAAAAAGGGCATGTTATTGGGTGAAAAAGTGCCAATTACCACTAATTCAAAGCAGCCTCAGATCCAGGCACTTGACTTATAGCCCACGGTAACTTATCAGTCAATTTCTTGGAAGCTATCAATAAATCTGTGGATTGTGTGTTTAAATGCAATTTAAATTGAATGGAATGTATTACCATTGTTGGTATTTTGCTTTGTATACCTGTATATCTCAAGTTACTGATTATTAGTTTGTCAGTTATTCCCTCCCACTATTATAAGTGTACATGGATCCTATCTATTATTTTGAACATCTCTGATTGTTTGTCTCTGTTGGAGTTTCCTTGTACACAAATAGTTTTTTTTTGTTTCTTTTGTTTTCTTGACCCTGCACAAAAAAAAAAAACAAATAAATGAAATGAATGAAATGAAATAAATCTGTGCAACCTATATTCAGGAAAATATGATAGTTACTGTTTGAAGGACATTGTCACTGTTCATTCATTAAACAATAAAATGCAAAATATGACATAAAACAAATACAAGAAAATTGGAAAAAGAACTTGCAAGGAATCTCAAAAGGGTGGGATTCGAGCTCTGACACTGAGTACCAAGGATGTTTGATGGCAATGGGTGGCAGAGTGATGGTGAGTGGAGGGAGAGGTGGTGCAGTAGTGACACCCAGACTTCATGTTAAGGGACAGGAAAACTTAGGAGCTGTCGATCATCTGGGAGAAACTTTGTGCAATAAAAGGCATTTTTTCCCCTCAATGGCTTTATAAATGATGTGCTGTGTATGTGCTGTGTCTACAGTGAACAGGAATCAGAGGTAAGGATGAAAACAGAATTCCCATGTCGGTGTTGCTAGAAAACCTGCAGATAAATTCACTCCATTGTCGAGAGTCTTGTGTGTGTTTTTAGCGAGTAAGGCAGACTGAAAAGGATTAAGGACAAAGAGCAAAGAGCAGTGAGGCAGGCCCTTTAAGCTGCACATGTTTCTTAAATCTGCCCATACAGCACACTGCACCTAATCCTTTGAATTAAGTTGTACTGTTCATGGAGACAGGGAGGTTAAAAAACCAGAGCTTGATTTAAAAAACACTTACTTTAATAGAAAAGTTGTTTTTTTAAGTCCTATTTTTAATAAAACTATCTATTTTCCACCATTCGGATTGGACTGAGCAATATTTCCAAGTTAAAGGTAAAGGTAAGGCTTTTTAAGGTAATTTTGTCTAGTTGAATGAAGTGTGAATTCAAACCCAACAGATCCACATGTTAGCACAGTTCTCCTAGGAGATCCTTGTTGTGTAACAGTGAAACTTACACTGCGTTTAGTCAGTGTTTGGACTCCTACAGGCTTTTTGTGAGCTCTTAGCAGGTAAAAATACAATCACAGCATTCCCACGCATGTAACCCGGCAAACAGCAGCGGAAGTTATGAAAACCCTTAAAAAGTAACATGGCATTGGGGCATGACAGTGGGTTACATGTTTGAATGGATGCATGAACACAGGAAATCCGACTGGGGTATCTTCTCCTGTGTTGTTATCTGAACATGTTTTGCATCAAAAATCTATTTTAATGGTAGAAAATCATGTTGAATATACCTTTCCTCCCTATGCACTTATAGGACAAAAGCCTGCAACTATTTAAATATCAATAATCCATGATATACAGTTTTACTAGTAACTGTTTGTTGTTTGATGCTTAAGAAGACTGAAATGTAGTCAAAGAATGTCAATGAAAATGCTGGAAGGCCACCTGATTGTCACCATGCTTTTGTCAGCAACTTGAGTGATACTTTTGACCAGGGGTGCCCTAATACATCCATCATGTTTGACCAGTAAATTTTTACTCCTTCCGCCCACAAACCCTGGTTCACCACAATGTACTGTACGTACGTGGATCTGCCAGGTTGAAAATGCGTCAGTGCTTTTGTCTACAAAGGAGCAGCTTTGAGACCTAATCCTGTGTCTTTCCTAATATAATTTCAAACTTTTATTAACAGTGTCACACATAGTTATATGTTCATTGAAAAAGTAGCTTGGGAACAGAGAAATCTAGGCGCCACTGCTCTCAACCAATTAAATAATCCCATTTCCACTGCAATAACCAATGAAGGACAAAACATTCAAAACCAAAAACACATGAAAAAAAATATGGTAAAATGGACTTTATTTATACAGCGCTTTATCCCCACACTGAAGTAGTCTCAAAATGCTTTACAATATCGGCTCATTCACACAGCTGCCGTGCAAGTGGATAGTGGACTACTGGGAGCAACTTAGAGTTCAGTGTCTTGCTCAAGTTTACTTCGACACATAGACAGGTATACTGGGATCGACCTCCCCAACCTCTGGATCAGAAGATGACTCCTCTACCACCTGAGCCACGGTTGCTATTTGCTATTTAAGAATTGTTTATTTTGATAATCACTATTGCTGTACAACTATGCAGTGATGTCGGAGCAGGCCATTGACCTAACAATGAATTAGTGATGGGTCATCTCATTCTTGTTCACTTTTGTTTGTTCTGAAGGAGCCTCTTGGACGCTGGATGGTGGTGTGATTTGGCACAGAAAACACACAGTCGAGTGCCAGCCTGAACGGGCAGCACAGTTTATGTGGCAGACATGAGGAAACCGTACCAGTGCCGACAAAGTGATGGGGAGGATGTGGGTGAGTGACACTTTCTCAACAGATCCCTTACATCAGCTTTTGTGGATCAGTGTTTTCATGCAATTGAGCAAAATGTATCAGTTCATCAAATAAAAACAGAGTAAAATATTTGTCAAGATGCCTTCATTAGGTATTCAGTCAGCATTGTTGGTCTTTTTCAGGTTGCGTGTCGCTCTTCGTGCTGCTGTCGGTTCTTTGTGGCTTTCTGGGCTCCGTCGCAGGCTGTCCTGGTATTTGCACTTGCTACAGTAACACGACCGACTGCTCGGCTGCTGGTCTTCTCTCTCTGACTCCCATTTTGAGCATGCTGGGACAAGACATTGTAGCTCTGCGTCTACCCCAGAACAATCTCTCCTCTCTGGGGAAGGAAGAGCTGTTGAACCTCAGCAGCTTGGAGATCCTGGATCTCTCCCTCAATCACCTCTCCACCCTCCAGCCAGGAGAATTCTCCATCCTCAGCCACCTGCACTGGTTAAACATTTCCTCAAACTTTCTTGGGATACATCTGGCATCCTCTGACATCAACAACAGCTCCATCCTGGTCCAGGGCCATGACGTGGGTCAGGGAAACACTGGCTTGAGCAAAGATGCTTTCAAGGGTCTGTGCCAGTTGCGGGTGCTTGACTTGTCTTCCAATAGCCTCCTGTGGCTTCCAAAGGGTCTACTGGATGGTTTGCAGAGACTCGTGTGGTTGTCCTTAGCCAGAAACCGACTAGGGACCCTGGACAGAGTCACTTTTGAACCTCTACTAGCCTTACAGGAGCTCCAGCTGTTGGGAAACCTCTGGGAGTGTGACTGCAAGCTGAAGGACTTCAAGCATTGGTTGGAGTGGTTGATTTATAGAGGTAAGACTCAAACACTCAATGCCTCCTTGTTGTAATTCTATGCAATGAAAAGAATTACAAGAGGAAATCTGCTGGATATAGAATGTGCTCTGATCACAAAAGATAAAGACCATAATAAATGTGACAAAAAAAAGCTTCAGCAGCTTCAAGCTCTCTGCATTTAAAGAGTAACTAAACCACAAGGATTTAGCAGAAAAAAATGGTTTTGGGGTTTAGTTATTCTTTAAAAAAAAAACAGCCTACCAACCTCTACATCTGTAAATGTATCCGGCTACGGTTCATATCTCTGAAAGGTTATAAATGATGTGTCTTTGTCAGACACAGAGTAGATGTTAAAGACCATAACATTAGTTTTCATCTTTGTTACTTTTCCCCCCCTCTGCACTTTATAATGTCTGCCACAGATGGACAGGTAGATGCAATGCAGTGCAGTTTTCCCGTGAGTCTGAAGGACAGGGACATCCGAAGTATCCCCACAGAGATGTTCAGCTTATGCCTCCAGAATCCAACCAAAGACGGCGTCCTGATAAGTCACGCCACCCGGCCTCCCTGCCCTCCCGGTCGCATCAGCAGCACAGACGAGTGCGTGCGCCAACGCTACCGGCCAGTTAGCGTGCGCAGAGCCCATGGGACGCAGATCGTTGCAGGTGTAGTTTGCGGAACAGTGTGCATCATGATGGTGGTGGCTGCCACCTACGGCTGCATCTATGCATCGCTGATGGCTCGCTACCAGAGGGAGATGAAGAACCGTGGACAGCCTCTGATAGCCGAGTCCTCTGCTGACACGGACCTGGAGGACGGGCAGATGTCTTCGCCCGCCTCGCTGCAGGAGATTCCATCCAAGGAGGCATGCGGCTTTGTGCATGGCTATCGAATCAGCAGTTTCTGATCCACACGTGGGTGTTTCCTCTCCTGATGATTCATCCCCTGGTTCATCACTTAAACTGTATATGAGGTCTCTGCTCAGAGCTGCTGTGTTGACGGTTACTCGGCAAAGCCTGGCTGCACTGCTAAGGGTGTCCCAATACGATATCGATATTGGATATCGGTTTGATATCAGCAATAAATGAGTATCAGATTATATCGGCCTGCATCTACAGTCAAGGTTGGGGTCAATTATAACTGTAATTGCATAATTGATTATTAATTACAATTATGGTATAATTCTAATTGTAATTGTAATTTAAAAAAATCTGTTGTAATTAAATTGTAAATGAGTTTAGATGAAAATTCTATAAAAATTGTCAATTACTGTACAATTTAATGCAAAACTAGGGAACCATGATACAATTCTATATGTACAGTTCTACACATATGTAGTCAACAATTATTAGAACATGTTTCATATCAAGCATTCCCACAATTGACAATTTAATAAAATTTAAACCAATAGGGTATACTGATACAAAAGAGGCTCAGATGTCCACACCAAAAATATTAAAACCTATATATTCATTGATTAGGAAGCCTAACAATGTAACCAATAGATAGGAAAGAAATTAGATGATAGATATTTGTTTTTAGTGTATTTTACAGCTGATTTAGAACCCGTTTTTAATAAGAAATGCTTACAGAAAGCTAACACAAGAGGAAGGTTCACTTGTATTAGGTTAGTCACTTTAGGCTCAGTAATTGTGATTAATTCTAATTAAACTTTAGTAATTGAGAATGTAATTGCAATTGACTTTCTGAGGATAAAAAAATTAATTGTAATTGAATTGTAATTGAAAATAATGCTGGTCACTGTAATCGTAATTGATTTGTAATTGAACATGGATAACTGAAAATGTAATTGACCCCAACCCTGATCGCGACACCCTAAAAAGGCAAGCTGTGGTTTTAAAGCCTAACAAACCTCATTTTGTTTCTTTCACAGTGTCTTTGTAGCAGCTTCAGCACAAGATCCAAAAGTATTTTTTTTTTCCCTTATGTTTGAAACCTTTTTCCATCAGTGTTTAATGTACCATGGTTTATGAGCGTCAGTTAAACTCAATGAAGTCAAAGTAAAACTGGAGCTGTGCTGCCACCTAGTGGAAAACCCTTACTCTACAAGAACTACAAACTCCAATAAATAATAAAAATCAATAAGTGAGTAAAATCTGTCTCAGTAATCGTTAGCTTTGAGTTTTATGTGGGGATTCATTTTCTGAGATAAGCACATGAACTGATAGCTGAGGTTCATTTAAGGACTGTTAACTATGCTGAATATAATAAATTGTATTTTTTGCCAAACCTGTTCTTTTCCATGGAATAAAATCCCAAGTCATGAAACTATCACAACTGTTATTAGAAAGAAAAACACATGGATCAGTCTCAGAGATGAGATAGTTTTAGTGCTGCTAGATTAATATCTCTTTGAATGAGCTTGTGTGTACAGTATATTCCTTATAGTGAGAAAAATAACAAGTTAAATGAAACACAGATACAATCTAGTGAATTAAGTACTTTTATAGAAGTGCATTTAATTTGTTTATTTTCCAACAAAAAGTCATTATATTGTCTATTCACTGCTGTCCTAAGGTTGTCAGATATGGGTTTTTTGCGTTTGTTTTGCAGGAACTTCATGTTTGTCATTGTTTAGAAACTCCTCAACTCAGAATCAATTGTAGCATGTATCGCTCAGATAATTTAAGAAAAATTAAGTATTAATACCGGATGGAATTTCCTACATTATATACCTCTTGGAAAGTGCAGATGAATAAATTCAAACTCTTTTTGAGGATTGTGTCTATGAATAAATGTAAGAAAATAAGAGAAGTACACTCACCACCAGCTATGGAGGTTTTCCCTTCAGACGATACGGTCACTGAAGTTGTGGCAATGACGTACTTCACTCCTGAGGAGGGAACAAGAGCCTTAAAACAAGCGGATAAATCAGGTTTTCTCTACAACTGAGTGTTCAGTCACACACCTTTATCAACAACGGGGTAATAGTAGAAAACTCCAGGAGTGTTTTCCACAGCCAGACGGTACCACAGCGGGAAGTGGTCCATGGTGAACAGATTGTCTTTATCGGCTGGCGTCAGAAACCTCCTGCAAAGGAGAAATTCCACTTTGTTTGAAAATGATCTAAACTTTGGGAGGATTTAAAGGAGAAAGATTATAGGAAAAGGTAAGATTAGATAGTATACTTTAATTGTTCCACAATGGGAAAATGATGGCGCGTTTCCATTGGCGGTATAGACTCGACAAGGCTCCGCACTCCTCGCTTTCGGGACCCGATACTGTTTTTCTGGAGCGTTTCCATTGAGCACCAACCTGACACGTGAAACTGCCAGATTCAACAGATTGCAGTTTTTTGCTGTAATTCTCACAAGATCACCAACAAAAATCAATGGCGGCCAAATGCTTCTTCTCTACTCTTCGCTGTGATGATTCTCTGAGTGTCTCCTTTGTTCCTACGTCACATTTTAAAACCAGGGCTGCTTTTTTTGGAACCTCAACTAAGCAGATACTGAAAAAGGCAGCACCAGGTACCATGGAGGAGGTACTTTTTCCCTGTGGAAACAGGAAAAGAAGAGTAGAGCCGAGTCAAGTAGAGAACATACCGCCAGTGGAAACGCGCCAATATATCCTGACAGCAGCAATAATTATGGGAAGGAAGGTCTTTGTATACGTATAACAAAAGTGAAACAATGCTGAACTAAATAAGATAAAACAATAAATTAGTTTTTTTACTTATAGAATGATTTCAGTCAAAAATACAGAAATAAGAAGATGAAAACTACAAAATAAAAGAAAAACCAATAACAACCCTTGTTTGTTCCCTGACTCCTGATACTGGCTTTATCACCTGACCTACCATCCAACATAAAGAGTCATACCTAAAGAGGCTGGGATTCAAACCCTGACCACTAATCATCTACCTACTGTCCCATCCAGCTGCATCGGTGTCCATACTGTGAGTCCAACTCACGCTGTCTGGGTGAAAACCAGGAATCCTGACCTGAATTTGTTAAAACACTTCCATAAAATGTCTTGTTGAATCAAATTGTGAACATGACATTTCTAAGTATCTGTATTATTACTGTTAGCACTTCTGTCTCACAGCAGGACGAACTAGGTTCGATTCCTGGGCAGGAAACTGTCTGTATAGTGCAGAGGTGGGCAACTTCTATAACAGCGGGGGCCACAAAAATGTTTGTTTGATCGAAGGGCCACATGATCAACATTCATATCAGCATTTAGAATAAAGACCAATCTGTTTTTCTGTCACTCTCTGTATGTTTGTTGTTGTTTTGCTTTTATGATTGCATTTTGTGCATTTCTGCTGTTCTTTTGTGCATTATTCTGGAAAATGTATGTATTTTGGAGAAATATTTTGTATTTATGTTGTCATTTTGTGTTATTTGGAGTAATTTTGTGTACTACTATTGTCGTTCATTTTTGTTGTAGTTTTGAGTGTTTTTGGAGTATTTTCTGTGTGTTTCTTGTCTATACTGGATTTTCCTATAATGTTGTAAGTCTTTGTATTTTTTTTAATGTATTCTTGCTTATGTTTTGTGTATTTTTCTATCATTTGTACATATACTTTTGGGGCCGCATGTGGCCCCCGGACCACCAGTTGCCCATGTCTGGTATAGAGTGTGCCTGTTCACCCTGTGCTTGCATGGGATAGACCAATTTCCTTCCACAATGCAGAAACATGTGTTAGGCTACATGGGGTAATAAGTGTGTGTCCCTTCTGTACAGAATGTACCTGCCTTACGCCTACTGTGAGCCGCAGATAGACACCAGCAGACCCATTAGTCATTATTTGAACTGGATGGCTGCATCTAATTGACTTTATTCTTTAAACTGTGAATTATGAAAAAATCACTTTATAATGGTTTTGCTGCAGTGATAGTACATTCCTTTAGCCTCATTCAGAGGGCCAAAGTTGAAAAAGTTTTGTTTCCAAATGTGGGAGTTGGATTTTCCCCTCCTCATGAGTCATAAGGCAGAAACTCCTCCTCCTGACAATCCTGGATCCTCCTACCTTACGTAAGAATGTGAGCTCCTCCCTCTCAAACTACCTCACAGGTAAAACAAACATGGCGAATGCAGGTTGATAATACAGTTAATATCTTTACGTTCAGCATGAGCGCTCACAATCAGTTTCTATCTTAGCAGCCCTTGTACTGCCTCGTATCGTCTTTCAGATGTATTTGTGACCCAATGCGACGCAGCAGTAGGACAAAACAACGGACTATCGTCTTAAATGGACTATTCCTGTTGTCAGAATAGGTGAGGAGGGCAAGGAAGTGACGTAGCAGCTCATGTGAGTGTTTTAAACAGCTGACCACTTACTTCCCTGCGGTGCAGCTTGAGCGCTCACAATCAGTTTCACTTTTAGTAGCCGTTATACTGCCTTGTATCTCCTTGATGGGATGATCTGACGTGTTTGTGACCCAATGCGACGCAGCGGTTGGACAAAACATTAGACTATCGTCTTAAATGGACTATTTCTGTGGTCAGTAGAAGTGAGAAGGAGAAGGAAGTGATTGTTTAGTCTCCTGCTGCTGTGATAAACACACACGCTGAAGCAGTGCTGAAGCAGTGTGTGTGTTTACGCCTACTCAATCAATAAATCAATCAATCAATCTTTTATTTGTATAGCGCCAAATCATAACCAATGGTATCTCAAGACACTTTACAGTAGAGCAGTCTTAAGGACGGACTCTTCATTTTATGGATACACACATATGCACATATACGTATATACACATACATATGTATCCCACACCCAACATGAATTCATCATGGCGGCAAGGAAAACCTTCTGTTAAGCAGCAGGAACCTTGTGTGGATCCCATTCCTATGATGAACAGCCATCCACGTTATGCTGTGTTGGGTGTGTGCAGAGGAAAGGGTGGAGACAGAGTTGTTGAGACTCTGTAACTTGCATATGCATGAAGGCGCAAAAAATGGCCTGTTTTCAGGAGCACTCTGAGTGACTTTTCAGAGGGCTAAAACTCCAGAAAACATGCGAGTTTGGGAAAATAAACCTCAAATACTACAATGTTGGGGTCTTAGAACAAATGGAGATGGGTGAAAAATAGCATAATACTGAACCTTTAAGTAAATGTATCTTTTTGTTTACCTTGCTACTCGGGTCTCCACGCCTGCATATCTCATCAGCCTCATCAGACCAGATCGGGTACCGAGGAAAGCTGTTTCAATCCCTGGTTCCAGTCTGAAAATGTTCAGGTGAAGTTACAGTTATACCAGGTTCACAGCTTTTAAACCAACAGTAGGTGTACATTTGTATGAAACCCCACCACACACTGTACCGACCTTCAAAACCATCTTGTTTTTAATGTTTTTTATGCTCTTTTCTTATTTATGTCTAATATTATGTTTCTTCTATTCATGTCTCTTATTTTATGTCTCTGATGTTCCATCTTTGTAAAGTGTGTTTGGGCACTTGTAAAAGCTTTCTAAATATAATGTATTATAATTATCATTATTAAAACATGCTAGTGCTGCAAATAAACACAACAATTGCTTAATCTGTGATAGAAGCTTTATATTTGTTTCAGTTAAGCCTTAGTGATGATTAATGTTAATACATCATACAAGGAAGCAAACCAGGAGCTACACTGAGCCGGCTTTATGAAACGGGAAGTCCTGAACTTCTCAGAACTGAGCTTGAACACAGCCAGGAGTTTAAGGATTCTAGCTTGTTTAAATAGAGCCGTGTTGATAGCAGTCTCTGAAAAAAAGCTAAATACTGTATGTAAAAGAAATGCTACAGGGAGCAAATGTAAGGAAGAACAACAGTGTAGCATGGATGTCCTAACCTTTCGTTGAGCATCAGAGCATTCCAGTAGGCCTCTAGTGGAGCCGTTACTACAGCATCAAAGAGCAACTGCTGCAGTAACACTTCGTCACCTTCAAAAAAGATTTAAAAAGACATTTTTTAACCCAAAGTGGCCAAAATCTGCATTTTGCTTGAGTTTTGAAGAGGTGATGTAAGAAGGATGTATGAGTCAAACACTTACACTCCAGGTCTGGCTCTTTCCCAAGCAGATACCGGATGACAGCTTGTAACTGGGAGTATTTTCGGTGAGCGGGGTCGATGTCAGTCTCACAGTAAGTCCTGAGAAAAAAAGGCTGATCAAACCACGATGGACTACTTTACAAACTGCTTGAAAATACACTTTATTATTTTTTAGATAAAATAAATTCTTTGAAAAACTATTAAAAACTTTACTGAACACATTCTTCTTTTAGATTTATTTAGTTATGCTGGTGAACTTGTCTCCACATGGAGCACAAATAGTCAGAATAATGGCATATGTCGAAGCTTAAAAATAAGTAAAATATGTCCACCTAAGGTAAAATGTCAAAATCCTATAAAAGAAGTGTATGAATAAAGATTTTCAGAAATTATCGAAGGAAGAAAAAAAAAAAAAAAACGCTGCAAAAGACAGAGATTAATACATGCACATCTTTAAAAAGGCATCATTGAACAAAGTTAGAAAATAAAATGATAAAGCCTAAACTAACAAAGCACTTAACAGTGTGTTTGAGTATATCAGACAAGGGCAACTGTTGGCACAAAATGACTCCAGAAATACACAAATGAAGTCCAAAAACACACAAACACTTTGTTCTTTCCTATATTAACACTGCGTTCATCACACATACCACTCTGAGGCGATGAACAGGTCTGGGGAAGTCAGATCATGCAGACCTAAAAACCAAAGCAAACTGGATTATTTACGTTATTTATTTTATCATTTATTTTTTTTAAAGTTTTGGTCCTCTTAAATTATGGTCCACCTATATCCAGTAGGTGGCGGTAATGCGCTTCTTAAGTTTTCCAACTACCATAAAACCCCCAAAAGAAGAAGAAGGCGCCGACTTCGCCCAGCCAATAGGCTTCAACTTCCTGGAGCGGGACACTGTCAATCAACGTGAATGCGCGTGCACCGTCACAACAGCAAACTGGTATCACTGAGCAGCAGAGTGTCATGGAGGAGCGCTCCGAAACTCCACTTACCCATTCCACTATTGCCAACACATAAAGCTTCTACTAAAAAACAAAAGAAAAGTCCGGGTACAAACTTTGTGGATAAACGTCTTCGTGACCGCAACAGGATTTATCTCGGAGCTGCTTTTCAAAGGGGGAGGGACTTGCTGCTTTCAAAAGGATTCAGCGGACCAGGATTTGGCGACATTTCTCATGGACAGGTAATAAACATGTTTTAATGAATAGTTATGGCACTCTAACAATAAATGTGTAGTTTGTACTAGACTTTGTTATGTTTTGCAACGTAGAGGCTAGCTTCTGGTAGATTGACAGAGACAGGGGAGGAAGTGGAGCTTTTGTGGGCGGGACATCAAGATGTTCTCTCAGAAACTCCAGATATCAGCTTTAAGGACACATTTACTTTTACACAAACAGTCTCATGTCAGAACGTGATATACTGGTTCCATAGTAACTTAATAAGTTACAACAAGGGCGGGGCTAACAGGGTGACCCAGGGTGACACGTGCACACCCAGAAAAACTGATTGACTACCCCAAGTGCCACCCCATCTAGATTCACAAAAGACCAATTAAATTGTGGCTTGCAAATTATTTTTTGCTGTTGTTAAAACTGTGATAAATCTACAACCTTAACAAATATATACATTAGGGATGTCCCGATACAACTTTTTCACTTCCGATACGATACCAATATCGCAACCTTGGGTATTGGTCGATACCAGTATTGATCCGATACAATACAACAGCGCGAATCATACATACTTTTATTAGTTATTTCTTAGCGTGGAATGTTAGAAAAGGCTTGGTCAAGTGACATTACTCAAACAGAGAACAATAGTCAACATTTCAAGTTCAAGGTATTTTTTTTACTGTCAGTATATGGTGGGAACAACCGAGGGTGGGAACAAAAACATCGGAGATTTTAGATGCAGTCCGATAAAATCCGATATTCGTTTTCTGGCTGATATCGGTTCAATATCCAATATCAATATCGGATCAGGACACCCCTAATATGCATTTTTGGCAGAATAAACTATTTTTATATTTTTAAAATAAGTAGTCATGAGATTTAAACCATTACACTGGGTAGGAACTTTCATGTGTTGAGTGGTGCAGCTCACATGAATCTAATATTTTCAAATCAGGGTGACCATGGCTCAGGTGGTAGTGGGTCGTCTTCTGATCGAGAGGTTGGGGGTTCGATCCCAGTACCTGACTATGTGTCGAAGTGTCCTTGGGCAAGACACTTGCTCCCAGTGGTCGACTAGCGCCTTGCATGGCAGTCCTGTCCCACTGGTGTGTGTGAATGTGAGAGTGATTGGGTGAATGAGCTGATATGTAAAGCGCTTTGAGACTGCTTCAGTGTGGTGATAAAGCGCTATATAAAATCAAGTCCATTTACCATTTCCTATTTTTTCACTTTCCTTATAGCTGTTGTCGTGGCGGTAGTTTTACATATTTGAACTTTAAACAAGGCATTGCATTTGTTCTTTATGGTAAGCATTTATTTGGTATGTAAGTTGTTGCAATGAGCTGCTGGCATTTGATCCACGCATATATACAGTATGATAAAGTATTTTATTGCATGAACAGCATGTCACATGCATTCTTTTTTATTATTATTTTATTTATGTTGTTGTTTGAACATATAAGGGATATGCCCATTCTGCAAATAATTATATAATTTAGGGTAAGCGGTATTATTAAATGTAATTTTAGGTTGTTGTTTTAATATTTGAAATTCACTGTGGCACCTTAATCTGAGTCTGTGGCCCTGCATTGGCCCCCTAACCAAAATTTTCTAGACCTGCCCCTGAGTTACAAGTAGGGATGTAACGATTCACTCAACTCCCGATACGATTCTCTCACGATTTATCATACAAACTGGGACTGTAGACAAATGACTGAAAAATATTCCTTTATTTTTTGGGGGGAAAAATCTAGAAAATATTGTGCTATTTTCCTATTTTTCATTGTCAAAATAATCCCTTGATAAACTATTCAAAACAATGCAACTTCACTAAAAATAAATCTTGAATGAAATAAGGGAATAATACAAATGAAGAAGAAGCCTATTAATTTAAATTCTGCTTCTATAGTAAACAGTGCAAAACTGCATAATAGTTCTTTTTCTTTTTAAAAGTGCAACTGAAAATGTATTTTGTGCCTTAACAATTAGACTTTTAAAAAGAAAAAAAAAACAGTCATTGCACTGTTTATGTCAGATATTTGTTTGGACCAGCAGAGGGTGCTGGTAACCCAGTGGTCGCTTGGCATGCAGATATTTTCGCAGCAAAGAAGAGATGCTATGCTAGCAGACAGAGATAATAGAAAAGCGTGACTTTTACAGATTTTTTTTAAAGTCCAGTTGTTAAGGCACAAAATACATTTTCAGTTGCACTTTTAAAAAGAAAAAGAACTATTATGTAGTTTTGCATTGTTTATTATAGAACCAGAATTTAAATTAATAGGCTTCATTTCTATGATTCCTTTATTTATTTCATTCAAGATTTATTTTTAGTTTAATTGCATTGTTTTGAATAGTTTATCAAGGGATTCTTTTGACAATGAAATATAAAAGGAAAATAATACAGTATTTTCTAGTTTTTTTCCCAAAAAAAAATTTGTCTACAGTCCCATTTTGTAAAATAAATAGTGAGAGAATCGTATCGTGAACCCAGTATCGTGAATCGAATCGTATCGGAAGTTGAGTGAATCGTTACATCCCTAGTAAGGAATCATTCATTAACATGTTTAAGAATAGAAGGCGGTCAGAAAGAAAGTAGTAGCAGATTCCGGCTGCTGCCTACACTTCTGGACAAGAGAAGGATAAATAGATATAGCGCCCTCTGCTGTTTAAAAAAAGCACATCGATTCAATTTTCAGAGAATCGATATGAACCGTGATTCCTATGAATCGATTTTTAACTGCCTTACGATTAATCGTTACAATCCTAGTTGCAAGTCTAACTGATTTTCAATCCAAAGAAGGGCCAGTTTGCATATTGTGAGTGAAACACACGATTGTCTCACTGACGGTCACTGATCAGTGAAACCAAAGAGGACAGGACAGAATATGTGGTGAAATGGTTATAATGGACACGATACCTTCTTCCACTGATACGTTTCCAACAAACATCAGACTCCCATGACCTTTAGTCAGCACCATGCCGAAGCTGCAGACACACACAGTGAGAGACAACAGAACACTGAATAACAGGCTCTTACTTTTCTCTGTATGGGCTGAGATTTGTGCCACTAAAAACTAAATTTGAATAGTTGGTATTGAACTTGAAAATAAGAACTTGAAATTGAATTTACTGTTTTGAAACTGAACGAGTAACTTGAAATTGTATTTTTTCCTGTTGAAAAAGAATTCAAAATATTTCTGCTTCTCAAATTTATATAAACTAATTCATGGAACTCCTGTTTACGTCTACAAAAACTCCTTCATGGCCCGTTGAAGGTGTGACCATAGATATTTATAATAAATATGAATTCATTTATTATATATATCTATACAGCCCTGAAAAAACTTTAGACTAGTAAATTTGTGTGGAAATTATGTTTAGACTTTGCTAATAATGTATTGTTTTAATTTGATGTGTGTGTTTATGTTCACCTGTGTATGTATGTATTTATGTTTATGTACATATATGTCTTATTTATTTTTCCTCAGCCTAAGCTCACAAAGATACTTTAACTGAAATGTCCCATCGCCCCAGATTTATTATTTATTGTTTACAGACTAACCATTTGTTGATATATTTAACCCTGATCTCCTCCTGATGTGCCTATGATCCGATTTATATTTTTATATTAATGCCCAACTCATATGGGTGCACCTTTTTTGTTGATTTACTTTTTATTTTCCTTTAATGTACCCCCTTTTGTTTTGTTTTGTTTTTTGGTCTCTTCTTTTGAAGAAGGTAGAAGTTGAGTTTATGTTTTCATCAAGAGTTTGTATTTTTGAAAATGTAAAAAAAAAAATGTATATATACTGTGTCTATGGTCACACCCTCAATGGGCCATAAAGGAGTTTTCAGGAATCCCATGAATTAATGACTGATTGCTCAGCCTTGCCGATGTAGTAAATTTAATTGTGTGCAGTGAATCTGACATATATAATTTTTTGGAATTCACTTAGGTGAATTTTTTTCAACAGGAAAAAAAATACAATTTCAAGTTACTAATTCAGTTTCAAAACAGTAAATTCAATTTCAAGTTGTTACTTTCAAACTTAATACAACTATTCAAATTCAGTTTCTAGTGGCACAAAATAAATCCCAGCCCATACCTCTGCATCTAACCAAAAAAAATCCCACAGACAGTAGGAGAGAGTGTCAAATCACCAGACCTGGGGAAGTAGTTTTATATGTTTGAATGATTGACCTAAGGGTGTGCGATCTGACAAAATTAGATCGTTAAGGATTACAACATGACGACGATCTCCCAAATCTCGGAGATCGTAGAACCGTCTGTAGTTCACATTTTAACCCTCACGGTGCCAAGTCTGCATCATATGTCTGTGGTTCATACACAGAACATCCAATGTTTTTTTTCTCTGCCAAATCACATCATTTGCTAGTCAGCATGTCAGCATTACAGACATTATAGATTATTAAGCGCTTAAACGGAGCAGAATTACGCTCTGCTCCCCCTCCCCCCCAGTGCACGGACACACACAGTTGGTTGTGCTGCTTCTTCCGTGTTAGCGTCTGTCTGTCAGAGGCTCAGTGCAGATGTCTGTCTGTCTGTTAAACTTCATCAGTTCTGAGTGTTGAAACACTGAAATATGTTTGAGAAAACACTGCATGTGTTTCTCTTCTATAACTAACGCTGTCGCTGCGCTGTAGCAGAGATCTGCTGCTGCTGCTGTAGCTAAAGGGGCTGTTTCCATATTCTTAAAGAGACAGTGTCCTGAATGTGATTTACTTTAAAAACTACTTTCAGCCACTCAGAGCTGCCATGAAAAAAGCATTACTACATAATTTAATCACATTTAAGCATTAATGAAGGAAAAAGTCAAAAGTGATACAAATGTGCGGCTAGTGATTAATAAAAGGGTCTTTGTGGCATTTTTCTCCACTGACTTTGACCCATTATTGTTTTTCTTGTAAAACTATTGAAAAAAAAAAAATAAATAAATGAATGAAGTTTATATCACCTATTGCCATTTGAGGAAAAATATAGAGATATGAATACTGTCCATATTACCCAGGCCTAATGTAATCAAAGCAATAACGTTTTATCTTGTAAAGGATATGATTGTCTAAACTGTGTGAAATGAGGTGTTCAAACACTGCTTAAAGTAGGATTTTATTAATATGTGTGTGTTACCTCAATAACAAATAGAAATCACTAGACTGATATGCTGCCTTGTTATGTAGCAAGTGGTGCTAATGCTACACTATTTTAGTTAAACAAAGTAAAAAGATTGTGTGTGACTGAAATAACTTGTCAGCCTTTTTGTTTGTTGTTAATTGTACTACGAACCAGTTTGATAAATTGCTTACATACAATTAAAAAAAAATTGATAATTACCGTGTCCTAAATGATCTTTTATTCCTTTTTTCCATTTAGGGCAATTATTTTAAGTAGGTGATTTGGTTTGTTTTATTGGTAAATAACTTTAAAATAGTCTAGATGATTTGAATGAAAAAAATTGTGATAAAATCGTGATTGTGATTTCACAAAGAAAAAATCGTGATATGATATTTTTCCCATAACGCCCACCCCTAGATTGACCTGTTTTAGATCAACTTTCATGAGAATTCTGATCGGTCAATCACAATCAGTTTCTGGTTGGTCGGCGCATCCTTAACCAGTTGCTCATCACAGATGGACAGTTGTGAGTGTTAGCTAGCTAGCTATAGTGGCACATGGGTAGGGTGTTGAATCTCACCTGAAAGGTGTTTCATCGATGTTGGTGTAGTAATAGTTGTTTGTGAGGTACAGAGGTCGTTTCTGCCAAAGGAGATAAAAGCATCATTTCATAATAGAAGTCAAAGCCTTAATGCACACATTGAAGAAGTGAGAGCATTAGTGTGAATAGATGAAATAATTGTAGTCTTCATTTAAAGCTAAAGTTGTTCCTCTTTAGGATTAGCCATGTTTACCAACATTAGCTGGGTTTCCCTTACACTTTTATATCTTTTATAACTAAACTAAGTTCTATAGCAGATGACTTTTAGCAGTGCTGCACAGGATGGATCCCTTACCCCTTTATCAACGGACGCTCTGACGTTCAGGCTGTTGCTGCCTGTCTCTCCTTTCACCATCGGGGTCCTCAACTGGAAAATATTACATGTAAGGACATTTACTACAGGAGGCCAAAATTGCTCCTATATTATTGTCCTAATTTCATAACCTGACTACAGTAAAAGGTTAAGTTGCATCTGGTCATGGTTTACCATCTCTTCCGTGTCCTCCCACTCCACCTCAGCCAGATCCACACTGTTGTAGTTTGGTTTGGGCTTCAGCTTCTTCCCATCCTTGTACTGTGGCACAGAGAACACAGTGACACACCCGGGCATTGTGTAAAATACTGGATACGTGCCCTCATCAGGGTTGGGGTCAATTATATTTTTCAGTTACAATTACGTTTTTATTACCCATCTTCAATTACAATTCAATTACGATTATCGTTACCAGCATTTTTTTCATTTACAATTAAATTCCAATTTTTATTATCCTCAGAAAGTCAATTACAATTACACTCACAATTACTAAAGTTCAATTACAAATCATCACAATTACTGAGCATGAAATAAATAACTTAGTAAAAGTTAACCTTCCTCTTGTATTAGCTTTCTGTTATCTCTAATGATAACAGGTCCTAAATCAGCTGTAAAATATACTAAAAACAAATATTTATCATCTAATTTGTTTTCCATCTCTTCATTACCTTGTTAGGCTTCCTAATCAATGAAAATGTATAGGTTTTAATATTTTTGGTGTGGGCGTCTGAGCCTTTTGTGTGCCAGTATACCCCTAGATTTATATTTTTTTTTAAATGGTAAAATGTGGGAAAACTAATAATTATTAACTACATATGTGTAGAACTTTACATAGAACTGTAACATTGTTCGGCTCGAGGTCACTTAATAAAATTAACAGGTCTAGAAAATTAATAATGTTAATTATTAATCCGAGTTAAAATGGAAAGAACTGATGTTGACTGGTAGTTATGGCATCTGAAGGTGAGTTAGAACAGCTCTGTTGACAGGTGGTTATAGTAGCTCAAGAGCAGTGATGACAGCTTGGTGATGACACTATGTTCTGAAACAACAGTATAAATTCGGCTCTGAAGTCTTGGCATAATTAATTATAACAGCAGTTAATTATAACAGCAGCTAACTATCACAGCAGCTAACTATAACAGCAGCTAACTATAACAGCAGCTAACTATAACAGCAGCTAGCTATCACATCAGTTAATTGCTAGGGAGTGACTGAGCCAATTTTCAAGGGGGTGCCATTGAGTCATTTTGCCATTCACATGTTCAATTCCCCCAAAATATCACATTTTTCGCCAGTCCTAATAGTCCAAATTTTCATGAGTTTTTGAACATGTTTTGGCCCTCAAAAATGTGATTATTTCACCGTAAATAAAATAATAATAATAATAATAATAATAATAATAATAATAGTAATAAGAAAAACGAGGTCCATTACAAAAGGGTCCTACGCAGCGTTGTTGCTCGGGCCCTAATTATGCCATAATTGACCCCAACCCTGGCCCTCGTTAATAATTAACACCACTTCTCTCATGCACACCACAAGACATTTGTTACACAGCGATGCTTTAAATATAGAAAAAGTCATTCAGAGTAACGTCGGCTATGAGTGACTCCATCAGTAGTTTTAACTTGAACTCACCAGTGGTCGCAGGTCCGGGTGGGCCAAGATGTAACCGTTGTTGTTGAGGAGGAAAGCGTAGCCATGAGCTCCGAGCTGGGAGAAAAGTACTAAACATCAGCTTTCAGAATTCCTCTATTATTACACTGGATGCAGAAATAGGACCAACATTGAGTTCAGTGACCTTAAGCAGGTGACGTGATTCACACTCACCATGTATCGAGGAGCCAGCTTCATCACCTCCATCAGAGGAACGTCAGACCCGACCACACCGAGTAGGATGCCATGGGACAGCTGGAGACAAAGGTGGTGAATTCAGCTTCGTTATTATGTTTTATCCTCCATAGTCTAAAAGACGAGGCATTAAAAGTGACAGTGAAATTTAACATTAAGATGGACATAAGATTATAAAATATTCAGTGGACGCATTATTTAGGAAGTCTTCTTGCATTTAGCAACAATAATTTGGTGTCATGTGCCCTTTAAGATCTCTGTTCCTGTTTTTAGCATTGGAACCTGATGTGCTTTGCATTTTGACTTCATATGAATTATGAATTCTGCATCGCAGAATCTGTTTTTGTATCAAACTTTTAAATGTTTTTATATGTTTTAAATTAGTCATGTGTTTCTCCTAAATGGGGCTCTCTTGAGAATGACACTTCAATGTCTTGATAAGACTTCATGTATAAATAAATGTTATAATAATAATGATAATAATAATTGGTAAATATGCTATAAAGATGTGGTCAATGAGGACGGAGCCTGATAAGATTGTACTTTACCACACTTCCTGTTCATAGTTTTTTTAACAGTCTTTGTTCTGTTTGTCGTTATCGTCTAAAGAAAAACCCTAACCCCAAATGAAACAAAAAGAGAGAGAGACTAAAACACTGACCGTCTCCTTCTTCTTGCTGAACACTGGCATGGCCACTGAGGTCATGAGCAGCAGACTCTGAGCTTTGGTAGTGAAGAGCTGAGAGAAAGAAGACATAATAAAGATAAGAAGATTCTAAAGACTCAATGGTTTGTTCCTCCTTTACTTCCACAAGCTTAATTCTAATGCTAGAGGTTATTCTAGGTTTTACCTCCTTTGTCTTGGGAAGCTGTCGGAATGAGGGGAAAGTCCAGATGATGGTGGAAGAATGAGTCCGAGGAGAGAGGGACGAAACAGATGGATGAAGGTGAAGTGATGACAGTAGTGATGAGGAAAAGGCCGTACATTAAAAAAGGGTTTATTTTCCTGATGAAGTAGCAACAAATTTGGAGCCATGAACAGGGGTGGACTGGGGTGAACACTGCATTCATCTTTTTCTTTTGAAGAGTAAGTGTAGGCAGACATGGTAACAGGTGGCCAAAAAAGGTCCACAAGTGGCAAAAAAATGGCAAGAAAAGAGTGAAAAGTGGCCAAAAGCAGTCAAGAGTGGCCAAAAAAAATGGGCAAATAAAGAGGAACCAGGTGGTATTTAATGGCAAAGAGTAGCTTAAATGAGCAAAATGTGGCAAAAATGTAGTGAAAAAGGAACCAAGTGGTATTTATTGGGCAAAAGTTAGCTCATTGGATGAAAAGTGATAAAAAATAAAATAAATTTAAGTGTCAAAAAACAACTTGCAAAAATCGATAAAAGTAAGGAAAAAGGGGTATTTATTGGCAAAAGGTTGCTGAAGTATGAAAAAAGTGTCTTGTGAAAAAAGCTTTTTGAAAAGGGCTAAAAATGGGAGAAAGGAAGTTGAAAAATGGCCAAAGAAACGAGGTAAAAAGAGGGAATAATTAAAATTATTCAGGGCTGAATGTTTGTCCCTGTCCACCCCTGGCCATGAATTTGGATAGGATAGTGCAAAAACCAGAAGCACACATTTAAACGTATATATTATTAAACCTGACTTCAAATCACACATCTCCTCGAGCTTCACAGAAACTCATTTTGAGTCCTTGTTTGATGTTCTTACCAACTACCAAATACTGACCTGAGCACAGTTAGAAACATCAGAAATAAACTACAGTGTTCTGAGGAAAGATGTTTGCTTGTTTACCACAGTGTCCATATAAGCTTCAGTCCAGATGATGTCATGGTCATGATTGATCACCATTGGACGACTGAGCACATGTAGATACTCCATGACGTTCTCCTGCACATCAGCCAATGTGGAGATGTGTGTGTAATAACCTGAAAACACACACGAGGAACAGAGACGCAGTGTTAGAGATAAGACACACACACACACAAGCACGCACACACACACACACACACACACAGGATCAACCTTTGTTGTTGCAGGCTATCCATTTGGTGTTTTGAGCAAAGGTCATCTCTCTACCAATCAGATATGTGAATACTCGCACCTACAGAGAGAAACAAACAAACACATGGATAAACTTTGTAGTACCCAGGGTTGAGGTAATATATATACTGTATATTGCTGTCGCAATTGTGATTCAATTGCAATTGAGTTCAGATAATTGACTTTGTAATTGTAATTGCCATGAAAATTCAATAAAAACTGTCAATTATAATTTAACTCAAACCTAGGGAACCATGTTACAGTTCTATGTACAGTTTTACATAGCGCTGGGCGATATGGCCTTTTATAAATACCGCGATATTTTTAGGCCATGTCACGATACACGATATATATCTCGATATTTTGCATTACCCTTGAATTAACACTTTGATGCACAAAATCACACCAGTATGGTGATTCTATATGTCTACATTAAAACATTCTTGATCATACTGCATTAATATATGCCAATTTTAAACTTTCATGCAAAAAAGGTGATATCACAACTAAGTCAAAGTTGACATAACTGTATTTATTAAACAGTGAGTGGCTCAAACATAAAATTGTCAACAGAAAGTGCACGTTCTGTGCAAAATTGTCACAGAGACATTTCAAAACAAGACATTAGTGCAGGATGCAACTCACATGGCATTTCAAAACACAAAATTAAAGTGCACTTTTTGTACATAATGCCACTACAATATTTTAAAACAAATAGTGCCCTTTTGTGCATGTTGTCATTAAGATGACATTTCAAAACAACACTAAATTTAAGTGCACCTTTTGTGCATAATGCCACTAAGATATTTAAAAAAAAAAAAAAAAAAAAAGTCCGCGAGTTTAACGGTATGGTCATTTTCAACACCGCACAGACTACAAGCTGCGATATATCGAGTATATTCGATATATCGCCCAGCCCTAGTTTTACACACATTTAGTAAACAATATTTAAAATATGTTTCATATCAAGCTTTCTTTCATTTTACCATAAAAAAAAATGGAATCTAGGGGTATACTGACACAAAAAGGCTCAGAGGCCCAAACCAAAAATATTCAAACCTATATTTTCATTGATTAGGAAGCCTAACAAGGTAACCAATATAAATTATATGATAGATATTTGTTATTAGTGTGTTTTACAGCTGATTGAGGACCCGAAAGCTAACACAAGATGAAGGTTAAGTTTTATTGTCATATATTTCAGGCTCAGTAATTGTTATTAATTTTAATTGAACTTCAGTAATTGAGAATGTAATTGGAATTGACTTTTTGAGGATAAGAACATAATTGTAATTGAAAAAAATGCTGGTCACTGTAATTGTGATTGAAAATGTAATTGTAACCAAAAAATGACCCCAACCCTGGCCTGTTAAAAGCATTGGCTGGAGCCAGTTGTATGTTCATGATCTACCTGGTCCTCCTGATGGTTCTACTCGAGCAGGAATAACTGCCAAAGAGCACATTTTTTCATGAATCACTTTTTAAAATTATTTATTTTTTTGGTCAAATTGGTTGTTTTTTTAAATTTAAAAGTGATGATGGATTAAAAAAGCGAGACCAGTTGAGACCCACTGCTGTGGAACACGCTAACTCTCTAACACGTTCAGCTTTAGGAGGGTCCACTCCTCACCCTGCGCTCAGGCCAGTTGAACTCCTCAAACACCGATTCAAAGTCCATCATGGCTCCATCAGTGATCAGCATGATGGCCTGGTTGCACATGCTGCCCTGTCCGTTAGCTCTCACCTACACACACACACACACGCACACGCACACACACCATCAGCTTCTTCATCCACTGAAAAGCTGAACTCTGACTTTGAAATGAGCACAAACCTCATTCAGGATTTTGAAGGACTCCTTCATGGCTTTCTTTATCTTTGCCTCTCCTTTCACATGCAGCTCATCCACCAACAGCTTGAAGTGCTGAAGATTGAAAGATACATGCGTTATCTTCTGTCTTCTATTACCATGAAATATTTTTCTTTGCGCAGAGGCCTAATATTCACTGACATACTATATGTTCATTACATAGTTTTACTAGTAACTACTAGTTGCATCAGTTGAATGTGAAATAAAAAAGGTTGAAGGCTGCTCAGCTGTACTGGCCCTGTTTTGTGGGCAACCTTGGCGATACACTTGATCACCGAAAGAGTCCAAATTACAACAAAAAACATCTAAATATGACTGTCGTTTACTCAAAGGACCATCATAGTTGCCTTTTGAGAATATGATTTTCTACAAAAAAAATTGTTTTATAAAACAATAATCTGTGCAAACCTATCAGTGCTAAAAACTAGGAGTGGGACGATACACTGAGTTCATGATACGATATGATAAATGATATCTTGGACTCATGATAATGATTCAAAACAATATTTTTGGAAAGGAAAATGAACAAAAACTATTTCTATTTAAAAAAAACTAGTCACTTTTATTTACTTTAGCTCTGGACATATTTACATACTAAGTCTGGGAATTACCATTCCCCTCACTACCACTCGTACTCTCAAAAATGAGTTTTGTGGTCTTTCATATCTTTGGTCAATACTAAAATCAGTATTGACCAAAATATCGCCCCATTTGAAATGTTAACGGGTAAATGTATCAGTGGAAATGTGGGTCAGAAGAGAAGCCCTCGATTAGGACACGTCCCGATATTTCCTGAGAACACATTTGTGTGTGTGTGTGTGTGTGTATCTGACGGCTGCAGAAACACACTCTTTGTAAGTTAAGTCTGATTGAAGCAGATAATTGTCTTATACCTCTCTGTTGTCCAAGTCGGCCTGAACCAGGGTTCCTTTGAAACAAGGTTCAACGTAGCGCACATAGTCCGTGTACTGGCAGGAAGACAAACAGAGACAGAACAGCATGATGGTTCTGTGCAGGACGAGCCTTCCCGACAAGCAACACAGGCAGCCCAACAAATTGGTAGCCCAATGAAATAGTACTCAATGTAAAAGTGACTAGTTACTTTCAGCACTTATATTAATTTTTGGATACTTTTGGATATATTTTGCATACTGTAAAAATCCCATTATAAACTTAAAAAGAAGAAGAGACTAAATCTTGTATACATGGAACTTAATTTAATTTCCACAAAGGCATCTGTATGTAATAAAAACAAAGCAAAAATAAAACAAAATGATTCTCTTAAGTATAGCTATATTTATGCACTCTAAAACTGAGAAAATAACCAGCATTCAATGCTGTTTTGGCGTGGTCATTTTATTTCAATTAATTTTAATCTGGTTGGTTGGCTAAGATGTGATGCATTTGATTGTTTGCTGGTAATTAAATTTTTTGGCGTTTCATAATAATTCATTTAAAAATAATAATATAATTTATTCAGTAACGATGGGGTGTAGAAATGTAACAAATTATTAACTTCTTTTAAAAGGTACTTTAGTAAAATTACTGATTTAGACATACAGTATACTAAAAAATTGCAAGTACTCATAAAAACAACTCAATTACAGTAACGTGAGTTACAGGTGAACTGTGGACGACATTACATAGTTTATACACACGTAATTGTGTAGATTCCTCTTATTCTTCAGCACGTGGAATTTAAGAATATATATATATATATATTCTTCCTAATAATTTATCTATGCTCTTCATTGGGTTAGCATGCTAAAACTAAAACTAAATTAGTTTCATCAGTTGCAGGTGTGATTGTGCTTTTATGGCTTTAAAATAAAAAAAGAAACTGATGATCAAAGTTGAAGTTGACACATGTTTAGTAGTAAGACAGTGTTTCCATTCATTTTAAGTCCTGTGTACTCCCTTAGGTTTTCTGTGAAATCATGTGTACCTCCCTTTTTTAATATACAGTAAGTATCCCTTCATATCTGTTACATGTCAGTTTAATCTGTCAGTAGGCTTTTCTCTGACAAGAGCAACAATAGCCAAGAGTTAAAGGCACATTTTGGTCATTTTTGCATTTTCTACAGTCTACCCCAAACATGTTTTCTTTTTATTGTGTAGTATGTTTAAAATGTTCTAAAACAAATGGATTGGGAACCCTATCAATTTTTTTATTTAAATAAATTGATTCATGTTTCCTAGTACTAAACACACACACACCACTGGTTGGGAATCACTAGAGTAGGGAACAGCTAAAAGACCATATCCATACACACAGATCTGTTTACAATCTAGTCCACTCCAATTAGAGATCGATAGGACTAATATTAGACTAAATCATTGTTTGCCTCACAGCGATGACGTTGACAAAGTCGTTCTCTCCCAGTGTATCTAGGATGGTGTTGATGGTGTGTTTGGCAATGGTCATCTTCAGCCCCTTCATGCTGCCACTGATGTCCACTAAGATAATGATGTCCTTTGGAGAAGTGGCAGCCTGAATGTACCTGTTGAAAGAAAACCAAGTATATACAGTACAGCCTTCAATAACATAATAAATAACACAGTGATGTTGTTACTGACAGGGCAAACTGAAGTAAAGGTGTCTTATTTGCAAACTAACCCTGACCCTACACAACAAAGAAGATCAGTGCATTGCAGGTCAAAGACTGCAACATAATTATTACTTTAATATTCTATGGATATAATTTTGTGGCTAAGCTAACCCACTATGTGTCTTACATCTCTACTGCTCAACAGTGGGAGGCATTCAAAGTCATCTGTCTATTTAGAAATGCATAAACAGTCACATATGGTACCATGTGGGTGTCAGTGACCTGACTAGGAAGCAGCTTATGAGATCAGGACTCAGTCAACACACAGAGCGATTTGCGACCACCTTCAACTGGCATACTGACTGTGTGTTACACAATGCTTTATCTTTGCAAACGCTCCAGGGGCAGTTTCTGCACAGTGCATAATTGCAACATTAGCTCTTTACTAAGAGTTTACCTACAAATAGACAGTCATAAGGTAAAATATTACTTTATTAGTCTCACAAGAACAAAAAAAAGAAAAGGGTTTTAAGTTCCAGACTTGGATTCATCCACCCACCTCTCCACCTTCTGTAAACCTGTCTAAGATTACTGAGGGGACAAAGCAAGATACAGAAAAAACATACTTTACTTCAAACATTCGGGTGTTTTGGTTATTCATGATCTTATTTATAATATTCTTTCAACAATCAAGTCCTATGTTCAGGGCGCAAAATAATAAGCACAATTTGGAATTAAAAACCATTCTTCAGCCATGCGCAAACTCACTCAAACCATTATGTTGTCACAAAGGAGTGTCAGGACTGGTAAACTCTATTACTGTATGGATACAGATTAATCAGTCATTCACTACTTTAAAGTGGTTTATTTGAGTCCATTATGTGATTAGCAGCAGACTCAAAGGAGGACTCATGCACTCACAGGGGGCGGGTTTATGGAGACAACAAAGTCCTATTTTGGAACAAAGATTGAACTCTTTAAACAAAACAAAAAACAGATCAAAAACCTGCAAGTCATGGATATGACTAGGTGTCAAAGACAAAGACTTAGTAGGCGTCAGTGTTCATGCACATCTTTAATAGTGCAGGTAAGTAATTAGGAGATTAGATTGACTGATAACTGGTAATTCCTCACACCACGGCAAAAAAGATGAGAATCCGTTCCTCTTCATACACGAACAAATGATAGCAGTAGTAAGTCAACCTATATTATTGTAACCATCACTAAACAAGCCGATCTTTCCAAAGTGTATTTTGGTTGAAAACAGTTTTGAAGCAAGTTTAAAATTTTAAAGTAGTTTCTTGTGATGGTTGTTCTTATCAAAGCAAACTCACCAGTTCCTGTTCCTGCAGTCAAACGCTGCCACACCGTTAGAGTCTGGAGTCCATTTAATGCCTGAGACAAAGTAGAAATAGTGACAAATTAGCTTATTTTTTTATTCAAGGTTAGTGATTAGGTTTTCTGTTAGATGTCAACTAGGGCTGCAAAAAACCTGGAAAGGAAATATTGATTATAAAACGGAAAATAGAATAAAAAATAAAGAACATTTCTGCACAAGTACAAAGTAAACTTAACAATTATGATATGCCTATAAGTTGAATATACCTTATAATACAGTGATTTTCAACTAACATCACCTTGAATGAATGTAAATATGGAGCAGTTTATTGCTGAGATAATAGAGCAGAGACCTAAAACACAAGCAATATTCACTATCATAACAGTTTACATACATTTTCCTGAATTTATAATAAAAAATCTATAAATGAAAGAAGAAGTGTAGTTTTAACTCCAAATTCCAAATAAATTAATCAAAAAGTACATAAAATGATATAAGAACCTATAAGACCCAGTGTTGTAATAAAAATATTCAATACAGTAGGTATCAAAACTCTGATATTTCGATACAAATCTGCTAGTATTTCTTCTTTTTTCTTCACCCTGCTGTAGGTTTTCCACTGCTTTGTCACCAAACAAAGTGGCTGTTTTACCAAAACGGGTAGTTTTGTGTTCAAATATGTGATGATTCAGTTTTTTAGGGGTTGGTTGGCAACCCTAACCTTAACAGATGCCTTTAATGCTTAAACTTCAGAATAGGTTTTATCCCTGACTAAAAAAAACAAAAATAATTTGTTAACCCTCAAACCTAAATGACGATATTAGTGCTCGAGTGCTTTTAAACTCACCAGGAAAAATCCTGAAGAAGCCAGTTGAACTGCCAAAATACTGCCACGTAAGTGTGGGATCCTTCAGGAAGTTACGAATGAAGACGTCATTTAATGCCTCTGAGTTATAGATGGCATTGAGGATGTTGGGATCTGCAGAGAGAATGTAAGGCAATCTGAGTTTGACCTCAGTCAGATACACGTGAGAGGAGTCTGTCTGACCTTTGTTGTAGACATTGGTGGGAACTTGGATGTTGCTCTGCTGGGTGTTCACGGGCATTTTATTAAAATGTTCGTTCTCCTCCAGGGGGAAGTCTCCACCCAGATCCAAAGAGTTCCCGTCCTCGTTCACAGAGTTGATCAGCATTGAATTGTAGTAATCAAACTGGAATACACAGGAAGATTGAACATCTACCAAGCACTACATTTCTCAGTTAATGTCCACTAAATCTATCATTCCACAGTACAAGCTCTTATCAAGCATGCAAGCCAGTTGAAATTAATGGATGAAAATGTTAGTATAATCATCTTGCCTAAGTAGGTGAGAAATAAACATACATCCATCCATCATATATATATATATATTAAGGCGGAGATGTTAACGTGTTAATTGCGATTAATTAATATTAAATGCACTCCAAGCAGTGTGGTTCTCTTTTCACAAGTTCCCTGTATACCCATAATACTGATGCACAGACTATACATAAGAGACTTTGCTGTGCTTCGTGGGCGTTAATTTTAGTTTATAAAAACATTGGACGGAAAGAAAAAGCCCAGTTGTGTGCAAATTGTGCAAGAAAGTGTTCGTGGATCACTGGGGCTTGGCATCCTCCGCTACCACCTCAGTGCTAAAAATGTAGCAGCTACTACCTCAATACTAAACATGTAGCAGCTAGCACCTCAATACTAAACATGTAGCAGCTAGCACCTCAGTGCTAAAAATGTAGCAGCTACCACCTCAATGCTAAACATGTAGCAGCTACCACCTCAATGCTAAACATGTAGCAGCTACCACCTCAATACTAAACATGTAGCAGCTAGCACCTCAACTACAACATGCTCTGAGCATCTCCAATCTACACCTTAGAGCCAAAATGAATTCATGAGTCCATGACTGACACATGAACAAACTGTGAAGCATTTATTTGGCGTGTTTCAGTTGAGTTTGTGTGTGTGAAAAAGAAGAGACTGACCTGTAATGAAACGTTATACTCATGGTACAAGTCGGCATCTTCTGCTGATTCTGCCAATCTCTGTGAAACACAACCAATGAATCACTCTTAAAACAAATCTCATATGCATTCTTGTGCATTCCTGTCGTGATGATGATAATGAAGTTTAGTTACTTTAACAATGGATGTAAGCCATGGTTTAATTGTTACTAGTGCAGTGCCCGTAGGAAGTATGTGTTGCTATAGAAAAGTGGGAGGTTAAGTAGTTTTTTCATGGATGGCCAAATGAGGTTGTGTTTGAAGGTGGACATTTAGGTTTGTTGTGAAATGTGTAGAGTGATAACTATTGTGATTGTATATATTTTGGCTTTTAGCAAGGACACTGTAGGGAATTGAACCCCATCTATTCCGATTCCAATTTGTTGTCCTCGCGGATCTGGATCTCCTCAGACCAGAACAGACTCTGTCCGGACTCATTTAGTGTCATTAATCCACAACAGCCAGTTTAGAAGCACATGGAATTTGTAAAGCATTTATGAAATTCCTTGCTTTTATAGATAATTTATTAATGGTATCATTGCAGTCCGAATAAATCCGACCTCGCACACCCTTGAATCAAGCAGCAGCCATGTGCACGTCCCGCAAGCAACAGTCATTGTTGAGGTAGGACTGATGACATCATCACTGGGACCAATGTTCCAAAATGGGTGTGGCGTGGAAGTGGGCTCTCCAGCGATTGGCTCTGTGGCGCACGTGGCTACAGTGTGCAGTGATTGGCTAGGTAGGACCAATGTTCCAATGTTCTAACTGATGACATTATCACTGTAGAGCTGATTATGATGACAACTGATGACATCATCAAGCTAGGACTGATGACATCACTGAGTCTGTCAACTCAGGAGGCAGGTCGTGGGGGTGGGGTGTCCAAACAAATCTGACGTTGCACACCCTTGAACCAAGCAGCAGCCATGTTGAAACTCTCAGGTCAGTCTGATCCTGATCCGTAGAGATATTTGTGGAACACACACACAGACACAGACACACATACAGACAGAGATTCCTTGCTTTTATAGAGATAATTGCTGACTGTCCTCTTTCAGCGGATCCTTATGCTGGACGTTCTGAAATATCAGAAAAATAAGTATGAACCATCCATACATGCTTCTTTCTTACCTTCACTGATTTCATTTTACTTCCCAGCATTCGTTCGATTTTGTCGGAGTAATCCTTTACCAAAGTGCCTCCGTTCAATTCCACTATCTTGATAATCGACTCCACATCCTTCAGTTTCTGAAAAGCAGAATGAAAATAGTTAGTTTTAATCATAACGCCGTTATTTAAGCCATTTCCTAATGAGCAGTGATTGGAAATGTGAGCCTAAATGGTAATATTTAGTTTGTTACTCTGATTTCATGTATGTTTTTTTTTGTTGTTGATTATTTTTAGTACTTTTTTAGTCATTTTGGGAGCCATTTTGTATATTTTTGTAGCCATTTTATGTGTTTTCTGGGAGTCAATGTCTATGTTTTTGTTTTAATTTTGTTTGTTTTTGGAGTTTTTTTTGCTGTTGTATTGTATATTTATGTTATTGTGTATTTTTGTAGTAGTCCTGTGTGTTTTTGGGGGTCATTTTGTGTGTTTTTGTTGCCTTTTTGTCCTTTTTTTGCTCGTCATTTTACAGGAGTCATTTGTGTACTTGTTTTGAAGGACACACAAGTGAGTTGCCCATGTCTGAATTAGTGTATAAATGCAAGTGAGATATGTTTTTACAATGGGAATCTATCCATCAATGGTAATTAGGTCACTTTCCTGAGATGAAGCAGCTGGAGGTGGATCAGGGAACAAAGTGAGGGAGGGCACAGCCGAGGTAGGTTATTTACACTCTGGATCACTTTGGTATGGCCGTCACTAATACTAATTTGCTAAAGCCAACCAAGCGAAACAAAACAACAATCAAAGCCAAACGTTCAGAGCTGATACAGTAAAGATTCTCATTGTCTTTACTTAGTCGTCATCATCATGGCACAGAGAACATAACAAGTAATGGACATAATGGACAGATTCTAGTAACTTCTCAGCTGAAACGAATGAGAAACACTGTCTGAATACAAGACAAAAGTTATTTACCATTTTATTTTACATTATGTTATATTATCATAGTATGACATATTCTCACATATTTTTTTCTTCCACACAAGGCTGCGAAGTCTGTACACATACCATATACAGTACATATATATGTATAGTAGTGTGTGGATGTGGATTTTTTAAATATAGAAAATAGAAATAGAATGAAAATATTATCTTAATACATAAATTTGCATTTAGAAATGTTGTCGTCATGATACCAGTGTGCTGTATTTACCATTACAGATGCATAAAGGATCATTTAGGTCAGTGGTTCTCAAACAGGGGTACATGTACCTCTAGGGTGCAGGAGCCCATTGCAGGGGGTACTCAGAAAGATTTAACAATGAATTTAAATACAATTGGAACATGTTCCTGGTTCCTTTTTAGGCTATTTTTTTTTTTTTTTGTTGTGGAAAAACATTTATTCTAACATCATCATGTCTGCTGATCTGAAAAAATACAATCTCATTGTTACAAGAACAGCAGCCATATACGATTATCAGATAAATCTGACTTTTCAAACACTTTATTTAAACATATTTATTGACTTAATGTTTTTCTGAGCTATTTTTAACATTTGATCAAAATCAACCACTGAGCACAGTTACCTCTGCCTACATTTAAGAGTTTTGGGTCAACAAATGTGTGTTTTTCCTTATTACAAAACCGCTAACAAACTATTTTTCATACTGTACATGGATGTCTTATAAGAAATATTTAATTTCAATAATGAAGTCTAATACAGCATCTGTCCAGGTTTGCAAAGGTTTCATGGGATGTTACAAAAAGCATCTAATATTACATTTAAGGCACAGATTGCTGGGGTTAGGTGGTGTCAGAGTTGGGGGGCAGGTGAATACCCAGGCTCTGAAGCAGGTTTGAAGCTGGTCCAGCGAGTCCTGCCTCACAGCTGAGGGACTCCAACAGGTTTGCGACCAAATTGACATCGAGGTCTAAAGGCTGGATGGAGTCTAGGTCGTCTATTTCTTCATCTGTTGGGAAGCTGTCTGCAGCAGCAGGAGGAGGATTTGAGGAGGAGGGGCCACTGTGTGGATCTGCCTTGTTCGTTTGACTGAAGCTTTGTCCAATATTAGTGCTCAGTAGCTCCTGATCCATTTGCTCCATGATTTAGGCTATTTTTTTTTTTTTAATAAATTCACCACAAACTAACATTACTATTGCTCAATAAAATTCTACATTTTCTTGTAATGAATGGAAATACGATTATGTTATGCTGTCGAGGCCTTTTTTTTTAAAAAAACCACACTGACAATAGAAAACAAAAATTAGCTACATTTGACAAAGAACACTATTTACTTACTATTGACATAATCACATAAACATTCCACTCATTGTTTTGAATCAAGTCATAGATGGATCTAAATCTGATCTGAGAGATAAATGGTTGAATGTCTAAAATCAGAACAGGTCACAAATCCAACTACGGTAAAGAGGGCATTACCATCATCCCTGTGTGTGTGTGTGTCTAAGTGCATGTTTCTGTGTGTGTTTGCAGGCACACGTGTATGTTGGTCAGTTCTGTACCTTTTCAGCACTGTAGCCAGGCTAACACAAAGTCAGAGCTCTATTGAGCCCATGATTCCTCTAGCCCTCAGCTGTGAGGACTTTATGACATTTTTTAACGATAAAATTCACAAGATTAGAGATAAAATTAGCCACTCCCTGCCTTCACCTGGGCCTGCTGTACCATTAAATGTAAATAGGCCTAACCTAAACTGTTTCACACATATAGGACTTCAGGAACTTAACTCTATTATTTCATCCTCCAAACCATCGACCTGCCTTTCAGATCCGATCCCAACTAAGCTGTTTAAAGAAGTTGTTCCCCTAGTCTGCCCATCTTTGTTGGAGACAATAAATATATCCCTATCAATAGGCTACGTGCCACAGTCCTTTAAAGTAGCTGTAATCAAACCCCTTCTCAAAAAACCTACTCTTGATTCCAGCACTTTAGCAAACTACAGGCCTATATCTAATCTTCCTTTTATTTCAAAGATTCTTGAGAAAGTTGTGGCAGCTCAGCTCTGTGAATTTCTTCAAAACAACAGCCTGTTCGAGGACTTCCAGTCAGGCTTTAGAGCTCAACACAGCACAGAGACTGCTTTAGTTAAAGTAACTAATGATCTACTCTGGGCTTCAGATGAAGGACGACTCTCAGTGCTGGTTTTATTAGATCTTAGTGCAGCTTTTGACACTATAGATCACTATATTCTACTAGAGAGATTAGAGAAATTACTTGGAATCACAGGGACTGCCCTAAACTGGTTTAAGTCCTACCTATCTGATAGGTACCAGTTTGTACACGTGAATAATAAGTCTTCTGTGTACACTAAAGTAAGCTACGGGGTTCCTCAGGGCTCTGTGCTAGGTCCAATCCTCTTCTGTATCTATATGATCCCCCTTGGTAATGTTATGAGAAAATACTCTGTTAACTTTCACTGCTATGCTGATGATACCCAACTGTATGTATCAATGAAGTCAGGTGAGACAAATCAGCTATCTAAACTTGAGGCCTGTCTAAAGGACATTAGGGCCTGGATGGACCAAAATTTTCTTCTTCTCAACTCAGACAAGACTGAGGTCATTGTACTGGGCCCGCGACACCTTAGAGAAACCTATGCTAGCCTAACTGCCCTAGATGGCATTACTCTGGCACAAAGCACAACTGTTAGAAACCTTGGGGTTCTATTTGATCAGGATTTATCCTTCAACTCTCACATAAAACAAACTTCAAGAACTGCCTTCTTTCATCTCCGTAACATTGCTAAAATCAGATCTATCCTGTCTCAGGGCGACGCCGAAAAACTAGTCCATGCTTTTGTTACCTCTAGACTGGATTATTGTAATTCTCTTTTAGCAGGCTGCCCGAGCAAGTCGCTTAAGACACTTCAGCTGGTTCAAAATGCTGCAGCACGTGTACTGACTAAAACTAGGAGAAGAGATCACATTACTCCTGTATTAGCCTCTCTGCATTGGCTTCCCATAAAATATAGAATAGAATTCAAGATTCTTCTTCTCACTTATAAAGCCCTAAATGGACAGGCACCAGTCTATCTCAAGGAGCTTGTAGTGCCATACAATCCCCCAGAACACTACGCTCTCAAAATGCTGGACTACTCGTTGTTCCATTCATCTCTAAAAGTAGTATAGGAGGAAGAGCTTTCAGTTATCAGGCCCCACTTCTCTGGAACCATCTACCAACCACGGTTCGGGGGGCAGACACCCTCTCTACCTTTAAGGTTAGGCTCAAAACATTCCTCTTTGATAAAGCTTTTAGTTAGGAACCAGCTCATAGCTCATAATTAAGATGCAATAGGCATAGACTGCCGGGGGGGGGGGGTCTGGCATGCTCGGTTGGAGAGAGGTTGGAGAGGGCGTTAAGAGAGAGGTCATTTAGGTTAGAGAGGGACCGGAGAGGGTCCCATTCCTCTTTCAAACACTCCCTCTATGTCTGCTTACTCCCTTGTGTGTTTGCTCCTGTACTCCTTCTGGCTTTTGTCTTGCAGGTCCGTGGGATCCTCAGTGTGGAGTTACAGAGTCTCAGCGGCTCTGTCTCCACCCTTTTCTCTGCACACACCCAACACAGCATAACGTGGATGGCTGTTCATCATAGGAATGGGATCCACACAAGGTTCCTGCTGCTTAACAGAAGGTTTTCCTTGCCGCCATGATGAATTCATGTTGGGTGTGGGATACATATGTATGTGTATATACGTATATATGCATATGTGTGTATCCATAAAATGAAGAGTCCGTCCTTAAGACTGCTCTACTGTAAAGTGCCTTGAGATACCATTGGTTATGATTTGGCGCTATACAAATAAAGATTGATTGATTGATTGATTGATGTGTGCATCGATGAGTGAGCAAGTGTGTGTGTGTGTGTGTGTGTGTGTGTGTGTGCACGTGTGTGTGCATGTGTGTGTGTGTGCTTAGTATTCTCTAAAACTGCTGGTAGTGCAATGTAAACAACAGCTGACTATAGGTTTCTGATAAAATTTGGCATAACTTTCACCACTCTGATGCTCAGAACTGTATATATTGTATGACTAGTAACTACATAATAATGATGAATAAGAAAACTTTTGATTTCCAAATTATTAACACCAGGTCCGCCCAAAAATCTTTTATTTGTGCCACCCTTCGCCTATTCATTACAATCAAGCATCCATTACAATTTGAGCCCTTTTTTTTTTTTTTAACCTTTCTGCAACTACACCAAACTTGCCATATTTTTGCTGCTTTTAATACATTTTTGCGACATTACTCACTTTTTTGCCACTTTTCCATCAAATTTAAACATTTTCTGCACATTTTTTTCCACTTCCAAGACATGTTCGACACATATAAACCCTTTCCACCACTTTTCCTACCTCATGTCACATATGTTGACATATTCTCACTTTTAACTTCTTTTCACCATATTTCATGCTTATTTTTTGCCTATTTCACCACATTTATGATTTGTCATGCCCATCGATTGCCAGTTTAAATTAATTGTTCCTACTTTTTAAATAGCATTACCCCAAACTCCCCTCTCTCCAACTTGCCACGTTTAAGCCAATATTGACACTTTAAACCCTTTTTGCCACTTTTCTGTCTGTTTTTGGCCACTCTAATTTCTGGTACAATAAAGGTCAGTTGTATACACAGTATGTGTTTTTATATGGGAACTAGTATAAGAAAAAGAAAACCACAGAGATACACTGTAGGTTGAATATGATGGAGAATACAGCATTGAGTCAATTTCATTTCCAATCTTACTTTTTCTTTATGGCCCTGGAGGAGTATGTTAAGGTAAGATTGATGTGACTACATAAGACATGTTCCGGTTAAAATGCAATACTGTTCAGTACTGTGAATTATTTACCTTTTGCAAAAGCATGGAGCCGGAGTGTTTGGTTGTCAACTCCCGAAGCTGAACAGAAAACACAGAGGCCCATTGCTGCACACTGAAACACACAACAGCAGTGAAACACCGTTATAAGACCACAAAATGAGACTAATGACAGAAATATCAAGCACAACATGAAGGTTGCACGCTTGATCAAAGGTCAATGAGTTCAGGCTTTTCTGTGGGAAGTAAAACATGTAGATTTTTCATTAAATGTGTAATTAAATTATAGGATTATATGAATAAATCTCACAGCGTTTTTTTGTCTTCATCATGGATGAGTGTTCCATTTGTGACCTTCTGCTCAGTGTTAAGTGTTAACATTCAGAAAAAAGCCCAGAAATATGACAGTGATGAAAGAGATTTAGATAATCTGTTCTCCATCTGGGTCACTGTACCAAGCTGCAGGTGTCTGTTGGCTGCATAAACCTGCAAACGCACAATGACAAACAGTCCTCCCTTTGTCTGAGCTTCCCTGTGCACTTTAAAGCTCCAGTATTATGCTTTTTTTTTTACCCATCTCCATTTGTTCTAAGGACCTTAACAACATAGTATTTGAGGTTTATTTTCCCAAACTCATATTTTTTCCAGAGTTTTCACCCTCTGAAAAGTCACTTTCAGAGCACTCCAAAAAACAGGCTGTTTTATGGGCCTTCATGCATATGCATGAGTGAGTGGGTGTAAACACATGCTGCGTCAGCGTGTGTTTATTGCAGCAGTAAATCATTAACAGTCTAACTTCTCCTTACCTAGTCTGACCACAGGAATAAACAATTTAAAACGATAGTCCACTGTTTTTTCCAACCACTGCACCGCATTGGGTCACAAACATCAGATCATCCTATGAAGGTGATACGAGGCGGTATAACAGCTTTTAAAAATGGAACTGATTGTAACCGCTCGCTCTGCGCTGTCGGGACATAAACTCAACCATCCGCTGTGTCAGCTGTTTTAAACACTCACATAAGCTGCTACGCCGCTTCCTTCTCCACTTAACCTTTTCTAGCCACAGAAATAGTCCATTTTGGACGATAGATAGTCCATTGTTTTGTCCAACCGCTGCATCGCATTGGGTCACAAACATGTCAGATCATCCCATTAAAGCAATGCAAGGTGGTATAACGGCTACTAAAACTGAAACTGTTGTGAGCGCTCTTCGGTTTATCTATATACTGGATTATCTACAGTATATACTGAAAGTAAAGATATCAACTGTCATATAAACTGTAATATCAACCTGCCTTTGCTATGTATGTTTTACCTCTGAGGTAGTCTGAGATGGAGGAGCTCACATTCTTATGTAGGGTAGGAGGAGCCAGGATTGTCAGGAGGAGGAGCTTCCCCCTTATGACTCATAAGGGGGCAAAAATCCAACTCACCTGTTTGGAGCTGACTTTTCACAAAATGTGGAATAACAAGGGTGGGAGGAAACAGAACTTTTTCAGCAAAACCATTATATAGTGTTTTTTTTTTTTGACCCCTTAAAGGGTCAGTATCATGACCCATACTTAATACTGACCCTTTAAGGGTCAGTATTAAGTATTTAGGGTTCAACTCTCCTGTCTGGGAATAGAAATAAAAGTTTTTGAATGTAAGCCTCAGTGGATGAGCTTTTATTGTTTCTAATGATTTTCTTGCGTTTTCCATCAACTGCTAACATTTTCTAACAACAAAGTCAGAGTCTTAAGCAGGGTTGGGGTCAGTTACATTCTTCAGTTACAATTACGTTTACCCATATTCAATTACGATTATTTTTTTATCCTCAGAAAGTCAATTACTAAAGCTCATTTACAATTAATCACAATTATTGAGTCTGAAATAAATAATCTAATACAAGTGTTAGCTTTCTGTTAGCATCTCTTATGGTCCTAAATCAGCTGTAAAATACACAAAAAAATATTATCTGTACTTCCATTTTTTTTCTATCTATTGGCTATCTTGTTGTTACCTTTTTGGTGTGGGCGTTTAAGAACTGTACCATGGTTCCCCATTTTAGTGTAAAATTATAATTGACATTTTTTATAGAATTTTCATGGCAATTAAGATTACAAAGTCAGTCCAATTACAATTTAATTACGATTATCACAGCAATAGATTTTTCAAATTATGGCACAATTGCAATTATAATTACGCCATAATTGTAATTAATTATTGAATATGCAATTACAAATATTATTGACCCCAACCCTGCTTGTGTGTGTGTCTGTGTGTCTGTGTGTGTGTGTGTGTGTGTGTGCTCAATGTAGGTCAGTGTGGAAGGCGACTGACCTGCAGCGTCATGGCATCCGCCCAACTGAGCCACAGATGGTGACGGAGCATGTGGCATCTCTATATAGATGCAGCTGCAGGAATCCACCACAGCTTTACTGTAATAATGACTGACAGGCATGTCTCTGAAGCCATACACGCATGTACTCAAGTAGTTAAAAAAAAAGTGTTATTCATCTCTGTATTGCATTGTTTCTTGGTATTTTTATGCAATATAATCATGCAGCCCTAATAAATGCCTAAACGACAAGACATATTTCAACCTTCCGGGAAAACCGGTGCAAATCTGATTGCATATTGCGTCGTACGACAGGACCAACGTGGCACTTATGCAACATTCGTATCTGACCAATTCCAGTGTACAAATGTTTGGGTGTTGATAAATGCGGCTGCTCTCAGATATTCCAGGATCGGAGGCCCCGCCCACTGACAACAAACAAACATGCCAGCTGAGGTGAAGAAAAATGACGATGTGCTTTTTGGTAGTGGAAAAACTGGAATTTAACAAGCTTGTTTTAAATGCTCTGTAGAAGAGAATAACGGAGGAAGTGTGAACAGTGTTTACGTATTGGAACGGAGTCTGACTGAGGGTTGAATGAAATTATCAATAACTGCAAATGATGGTTTAAATGAAATGTTACTCAACCACAGCCTAAAAGCGTAAATCCCTGCTATTTGACCAAGACAATTATTGACATTTAGAAGAGTAAGGCTTATCTAATATACTCAGGTTTTGCTGTGTTGCAGCACAAATCCACACACTCAGGTTTGCGTACATGAGGTCAGACCTGACGTGAGATCTGATCGTAGCGTACGAACACGTTAAAATGGACAATTATTGACGTTTGCGTGAATTTGGTTGAACGCACTTTGTACGGTCAGATCTGAACGTATGAACGGTTGATAAATGAGGGCCAAGGTGTTGTGTATGTGGTTGTCTGTCCCTGTGTTGGACTGGAGGGGTTTGTCCTGCCTCCTGCTCTGAGTCCAACTCCTGAGTTTAACCAGTTGTTCCATTTGAAGGCTTGATTGGTTCCAATGCAATGATAGATCTCTATGCACTTGAACCCAGTCCTGATGTTTCACTGCTTTGCTGGTGAGGCAGGCAATTATGTTCATTGCAGTTGGTTTTGTGCTAAATTGTAGAGATGTATGTCCAGTGTGGTAAATAAATTGTGCATTATTAAGGCCTCATAATTTCCCCTAACCAAGAAAACAAAGGAAAATTATGAAATTGTCTAACTGAAATAGAAATGGCAATATCAGTATTCAAGCAGAAATTACATTATGACATGGAATATACCCTCACATGAACGTTTTGGGACAATATCAATAATTAATATTCATGTTTTCCCAAAGAGATGGAAGTCACTGTTTAGTCTTCCCTCCTAAAAGGGAAATAACTGATAGTGGAATTATGTTTCTTTCTGCTCATTCTGACAGATTTCAGACGATCCCAAAGGAGGAGCTCCAGCCTTCTGACCCACACAGTTATTCCCTCAAGACCTTACTGAAATTGCAGTGCATGCTGGGAGTGTTACAGTTGCTAAAGCCGGTGAACGTTAAGTCATCATATTTTCTATAATCTCTAATCAAACTTAATATTGTAAGTTTTGAGTCTTTTTAAAGCTGTAGATTGAAAGACTCACCTGTTTTTGCCATATTAGAGCAAACACTTTATCATTTTTAATAGTATTTGCATCTGGATTGAGATCAAATGTTGATCAAATACATCTTTTTGGATTTAGTTTTTTACAATATAAACAAGTATTATGGACTAAATAACTTTAAATAAAGCTCAATACACTTACTGTTGACTATATTAAATCCAACTCCAGCTGCAGGTTTTCCTCTATTTCATTCAGAGCTTGTTCACTCTTGGTTGTATTGATTTGATCAGGTATTGTTGCAAAAGGTGTTTTTTCCTATAAAATTCAACAACCAACTACAGACAAATACAGACAAACTGAATACTTATATCAAGTTTATATACAGTACACAGATCACCTGTCCGTTTATCTGAGGTATAAAGAGTACTGATATATTCTGCTGGGTACTGTTACTTGATTGAAATTGTACTTAACTGAAGTACAAGTAAGTCATACATAAAATACTGAAGTACAAGTAAAAAGTAGCTCAATGAAATAATACTCAAAGTAAAAGTTACTAGTTACTTTTATTGTTAGTAATAAATCTTGCCACGGTTAATTTATTTATCTCTATAAAATAGCAGGTTTGTCAAAATGCACAATTCTTTTTTAAATAAAATTACACCAATTGATTCACAAAAAAAAGAAATTCTCAGTCTCTGTTGAAGACTTCCCTTTTCAGAAAAGCTTTTTAATTTAAAAATTTTTATTATCCTTTTATGATGCTGCTCCGATGATGTATATGCACCCGTCTTTTATTATTCTATTATGTTGTTGCACTTGTATTTTCACCACAGCACTTTGTGATTTTATCTGAAAAAAGCGCTTTAGAAATAAATTACTTATATTTATATTAAGTATAGCTACATTTATGAACGTTAAAACTGAGTAAATAACCTCCATTCAGTGCTGTTTTGGTGCGATGCATTACGTTTAATCTGATTGGGCGGCTATGATGTGATGCATTTGATTGTTGTCTGGATTTTTCACGTTTTGATGTTTCACAATGTCTGTTGATCATTTTGAAACAAAAAAAGATAATCTACTCAGTAACGGTTGGGTGTGGAAATGGAACAAAAGTACTTCTTTTAAAACGTACGCAAGTTTATGTAAAATTACTGATTTAGAAGTTTGTTTATTCAGACAAGGTTTTTCGGGAAATTTTTCTCTACTGACATATTTCGACTGTCATCTGCCAGCCTTCCTCAGAGGAGTTCTGCTGAGCGCCTTTGATAATTCCTTTGAATAAACTAAACCTCAACTTGCCATACTATTTAAAAAGAAGACAAAATTAATTTTGCTGGAACTATTACATGATTTGGTTTTCATTTTACACTGGCATAAATTGTCAGCCACTGCTTTTGGGTTCCAGATGTAGACACTTTTTTTAAACTTTGAATAGTAAAGAATAGTCTTATTTATGTAATTGACATTGTTATTTTTCATATTTCTATTGAGTTGAAAAGGTCATATGCAGTAAATGAGGTAAATGTCGGAAAAAAAAAGGCATTGTTATCTTTCCAACTACAATTTTGATCTTTTTTCCATGGATCATGAACTCTGTCTATCGTCCCACCCCTAATGAAAACAAACTTACGTCTCTGGTGGGATCTTCATCTGAGCCTGAGCTGTAATCCAAAAGCATAAAAATCCCACGATGCTCAGGAGGCTCCTGGTACCCGCTATCCTGACCTCCATCCTATTCCAGGTGCTTGATCTCCTTTGGCGGGTCGTTTAAACTAAAACATTTTCAAAGCAACAACAACCTCGGTGACTTTTCCATGTTGGCTTAAAAAATGAGCGGATATATTCTCTAGATATAGCTTTACGTCCCACATGGAGATGTCCATCCTACACCAGACGTGTTCCCTAAACTTCCTTTATTACGTTGTCTTCTTTCAGGAAACCAGTTGAAATGGTAAATTCATGTCAGGAACAACCAAGTTCAGGCATTGCATGTATATAACATAGTTCCCATAGATCCAAAAGACAAGATCCCGTGCACAAAGTAGATGTTCCAGTATATCCCAGAATCAGAGGCAGCTCAGGGTTGGACAGACACACAGCCGTGTGTGCAGCTACATTTTTGAACCAGCTTTCCTCCACTGTCACCCAATTTACAACGTCATCCAGTTGGAATAAAAACTGAGAGAAAGAGAGAGAGAGAGAGGGAGGGAGAGGATGGAGGGATGGAGGGATGGATTGGAGCAGGGATTGGGCCAGAGCTCTGTTTTATCTAAGAGGATTACAGCAATTACTGGAGACACACTCTTCTGCAACCAATCAGAGCAGCCGGTCAAGAAAAAAAGGGGCTTCAGTTTGGCTACTCAGAGAGAGAGAGCGAGAGAGACGTAATTATAATAATAATCTAAACAATCTGTTGCTGTCGTAATTGTAATTAAATTGCAATTTAGTTCAGATAATTGACTCTGTAATTGTAATTGCCATGAAAATTCCATAAAAAATTGTCAATTGTAATATCACTTAAAACTGGGTGATCATGTTTCAGTTTATGTACAGTTCTAAACATATGTAGTTAAAAATGATTTCATATCAGGCTTTTCCACATTTGACCATTTAAAAATAATTGAAATCGAGGGATATACTGACACAAAATAGGCTCGGACACCCCCACACCAAAAATATTAAAACTATTTTCATTGATTATGAAGCTTAACAAGGTAACCAATAGATAGGAAAGAAATTTGGTGATAGATATTAGTTTTGTTATTATTATGTTATCATAAGAGATGCTAACAGAAAGCTAACACACGAGGAAGGTTGACTTTTCTTAGGTTTTTTATTTCATTAACAGTAATTGTGATTAATTATGATTTATCTTTAGTAATTGAGAATGTAATTGTAACTGAAAAATATACTTGAACCCAACCTACACACACACACACACACACACACACACACACACACACACACACACACACACACACACACACACACACACACACACACACACACACACGGTCTAATGCAGATCATAGGGTTTCAGATCCAGAGTAATCTGTTGAAGACCTAATTAAAGACAAATCTGTTGACCAATCACAGCTCACTTTCATCTGCCAATCACTTCCTCCTTCTCTCTAAGGACCGCCCCTCTGCCACCACCATCGCCCTCCCCTTGGAGACAATATTTCAGAAAAATGTACACGGATGCTGAATACCATATTATTCCAGGTGTAAAATAGGGGTGCTGAAAAAAATCAAAAATCGATTAGTCATGATTTTATTATTTATGATAATGAATAGATTCTTAAATGTCCAGAAATCAATTATTAAATAAAAAAAAAAAAAAATTGAAAACAAGATGATTCTTGCTAATTTGAATATTTTTTTCCACCATACTACGTTGTGAGGTGTTACTCAAAACTGAAATCAAATTACTCACAAAACACACAAGATTACATAAATATGCAAAATGACAAAAAACTATTCAAACCAAAAACACAATAGACTGACGGACACAGAAAACTCACATTATGGCTAGAAAAATAACAACAAATGCACAAAAAGTGAAGAAAAAAATACAGAAGCTGATCAAACATACAAAACAATAACAAACGCACACAAAATTGCCAGTGCAAGATATTTGATTTGTTTTTTTTTGTGCCAATGGATTGTTTGGAAGTGAAGAACACTGCACTGATATGAGATTTGGTAACTTGGAATGTCTTTGTATCCATTATGTTTTTAATACGTTTGTGTATTATTATTATTATTATATAGGCTACATCCATCGCATTGTACTACGAACACAAAGGAGCGCACTCTGGAAAGGATTAGTTGATAAAAGATTAAAAAAAATAAAGCACTTGTCATGTTCCTTAATTTAATGTATGTGCATATATGCTGTAAAATGTAGAAAACCATAAAGCAAAGTCAGAAAAAATAAAAACTATATCTTCTGTCAAAAAAAAAGTCAAATAATTCAGCAAAAACCGATAATCGTTAATCATCAAAAAAAAAAAAGGTTTTTAATCGAATCAAGACTTAAATAATCAAATCAGATCTAGGAATTGGGCTGATTAACCAACCCTAGTGTGAATGCACCAGTGAGACAGCTAACAGGAAGGTGTAAGGTTTAAAATGCACTTGATGTTGACTTTGGCTTCATTGATTCTGTGTCAGATTAATTGTTAACTCAGTATCAGTCACTTAACGACCGTAAAACCTTCCTCCTGATCTGCTCAAGGAGATTCAGAATCTCACTTTTCACTCATTTCAACAAATATCTTCCTCCATCAAACCAATATCTATTCAAATCCAACACAGACGGTGCTAAAGCAGCATCTTTGTCCTTATTCATTTACATACGTCAGTCAGGGTGCAGGTCTGCTGGCTGCACCTCTCATAAAATATTAATCAGAGACGTAAGAATAACCTCACAGTGATCAATAGGTCAGCCTATCAGTGCAGTCTGATCACATTCACTGTCTGTCACCACATGTAACCATTTATTTTACATGCTTGAAGCATCACATTAAGCTTTACATTCCAAACATTGCTCCCTAGAATCTATGCACATTTATTTCATTTTTAACAACTTAGTGTTAGATTTTCAACAATGAAAGTTGTGATGATGATTTAGGTCAACTTGTCTCTATTACAGCGGGGGCCACACAAATGTGAGTCAATCTGATTTGAGGGCCACATGATCAACATTCATGACCAATCAGAGGATTAATACAGGGGGGAAAAGGGTTTTGTCTTTTTTGGTTGTTTGCCATTTTGTGTTTTTGTTTGCGTTTTTGTGGTCAAGTTCTGTATTTTCGTTGTTTTTTGTATTTTTCTGTCATTTTGTGTAATTTTGTTGACAGTTTGTGTGTTTTTGGAGCTATTCTGTAATTTGTTGGTGTTTTTGTGTGTTGTGTTTGTAGTCGTTTTGTTTGTTTAAGTGGTTGCTGTGTCTGTCTTTGTTGTCATTTTTTGTTTTATGAGTCATTTTGTGTGTTTTTGTTAGTTTTTGTGTTCTTGTTGTAATTTCGTGTATTTTTCTGTCATTTTCTGCATTTTAGTTGTCAATTTGTACGTTTTTCGGGTCGATTTTGTATTTTTGTTGTCGTTTTCTGTATTTTCCTGTCATTTTGTTGACAGTTTGAGTGTTTTTGGAGCTATTTTGTAATTTGTTGGTGTTTTTGTGTGTTGTGTTTGTAGTCATTTTGTTTGTTTAAGTGGTTGCTGTGTCTGTCTTTGTTGTGATTTTTTGTTTTAGTCATTTTGTGTGTTTTTAGAATTGGTTGTTGTGTGCTTTGTGTATTTTGCTGTCGATTTGTGTGTTTTGGGAGTTATTTTGTGTATTATGTTGTGCTGGGCTTTATATTCCTTCCAACTTATTCAATTACAGTTTTTGGGGATTTGCTTTGGGGGCTGCAAAAAATGAGACTGAGGGCCACATGTGGCCCCCGGGCCGCTAGTTGCCCATGTCTGATTTAGTGGAAGATACTTTAGTGGAGAAAAAAACATTTACGTGTTGCTACAATCTTCCCAATAGTTGGTTAGCAGCGCCCTCAAGTGTGGAAAGCTATGCATTAAAACAAAAAAGCAAAGGACATATGAGTGGCCCTGTAATAATAATAATAATAATAATAATAATAATAATAATAATTGTTTCCACTGAAGCTTAAACAAGAAATAAAAAATTAAATTGCAATAAAATTAGTAATGTACTTGAATTTCCCCTTCTGGGGATGGATAAAGTATCTATCTATCTATCTATCTATCTATCTATCTATCTATCTATCTATCTATCTATCTATCTATCTATCTATCTATCTATCTATCTATCTATCTATCTATCTATCTATCTATCTATCTATCTATCTATCTATCTATCTATCTATCTATCTATCTATCTATCTATCTATCTATCTATCTATCTGTATGCAAGGGGAGTAACTAATAACTTTTACTTTGAGTACTATTTAATTGAGCTACTTTTTACTTGTACTTGAGTATTTTATGTATGACTAACTTGTACTTGTACTTAAGTACAATTTCAATCAAGTATACTTCTACTTGAGTAGTAAATGTGACTCTTGTGTAGATGATGAGAGCACCCTCTAGTAGTGCTGAGTGTAATTGCAGGTGATGTCACTTTCATATGTGGTAAAACAAACAAACAAAAAACAACCATCACCCTTGACTTTTGGAAATTATTTCAAGAAAACTGAAAGATAAAGACTAATTGGGATGCGAAATAGAAGTTTTTAGAAGAATCAGATTATAATCTTTCCAGCACATATAAATATATATGTATAGTTTATGTCTGGGGTCACCAACATATCTTATCTTTTTAAGTTACTGCTAGCCTGCCTTATTATCATTCAGTGAAACAGTGAAAATGTAGTATTTAGGAAGTACTTTTCTAACCGGCAGCTCTTCGGACTATACTTAGTACTTATGAGGTTGCTTACAGTTTCAGGAAGGTTGGATGTCAGTGTTTTTCAAATGGGGGTACACGATGACACTGCAAGGGGTGCTTGAGAGAGAGGATTACTCATGAATGAGAGCTTTACAAATATGGGGTTTTACAATGTTTATTTTTAGTTACTGTAAAAATGATAATCCATACTAAATATTACCAGCAACTCACAAAAACAACAACAAAAACACACAAAATAGAGAAGAATATAATGAATATTTGTGAATAATAAAAAGTACAAACAACTCAAAAATACACAAATAACACTAAAAACACACTAAATGACATACAAAAAAACCCCCCACAATATGATGACAGAAATGATCTTGATTAGAACATGAACTGAAAATACAAGGGTCAGTCTTGATCCCTCATCAGGAGGGAGATGACCGTAAATGATAAAAATGACAGCAATAAATCTATTTAGAGGGCACTAAATACTGCTTCTTTTCACTTATTTACAAAATTAGTCTTTAAAATGTGTGTTATCACTTATTCATTCCATCATTATGCTCTATAGTTGATTTCTCACGGAATTCCGAGAAAAATGTTCTAGTCGGAAAAAGCGGGTACTTGGATTTAAAAGTAAGAGAAAAAGATTGAGCTACAAAAGATTGAGAACCACTGTTTATAAAGACATCTAAAACTGACATGGGCATCTGATGTCCTACTGACTACATGCTGCCATCGGCCTAATTATGTGTGCCCCCTAAAAATACACATAACGACAACAAAAATATACAAAAGGATTTCAAAAGTACATAAAAGGAAAAGAAAGATACACAAGAAGACAGAAAAATTGATGTGCTTGTTCCACAGTTGCTGTTTCTCCTGAGGTTGGACACGACAAACAGCTGCACTGCTATCAAAACCTAGTCCATCATCCTTAGCCCCGTGTTAAACACACCAGCACACTCTGGGAGTGTTTGCCACATGCGTGTAAGGAGGCAGCTTCACCCCTCTGATATGCAGGGCTTAGTCGACCCACGGCACAACAATGGCTGCATTGAGGAGAAAGGTCCCCGTGTGGTCGGCTTGCATGGAGTGTGATGAAGGGCCGTGCATGGGGGGTGGCAGAGTGGATGGGGTGTTTGGGTCATTATGCGTAGAGACCCTGAGTGCTGCAGCTGTTGCCTGGCACGCTCCGGCTTCAGGGAGAACGGACAGCTCACGTCAGTGCCAAATGTCCAATGGTGGGGGTCTCTGTCATCGTGGGACATCTGGATGGGTGAAGGGGTAGAGTGGTGAGGACCCAACGACCATCACAACACCTTCCTTCTTCACTCACTCCCTGACGGCCTCCCTAACCCTGGGGCTACATGTGCCACAGCTGTTTTACCCTCCGATGGCCCGTTCTGTTGGAACGTGTCGCAGTTTGTAGAAGGGAGTCATTTTGAGGGTTAAGCTTCAAAGCCGGCAGCTGCTAATTCCTCCTGCCAAATAAATGAGTCCTCGAACAGCTAGTCATGACAAAAACATCTCCAACAGTCAGAGTGCTGCATACATTTAGTGTCTACGGTAGTGCTTTAAGTGGGCCGGGATGCACCGGTACGTAGAACTCAAACTTTAAAATTTTACACCACAGTAGAGCTTAAAGTTTTTGCACGACCGGTCAGGTTCAGGCTTCATTTTGATTGTTATACCAGGCCCCTGGGCCAGGCTCGGACGCTGCGCGGTAAATAAATGGTGAGGTGATGTGTTTCGAGTAACATGAGAAATATGCATGTTCCGTCTGTAGCGACACATGAATCTGCTTGTCATGCTTATAGTTGTATGCAGGATGAGGGACTGTGAATAAAGCTGATATCAAAGCAACTCGCATCGGATCTCGCGCAGATTTGTCGGTTTGAAACGGGTTCGGGCTTAAAGAGTCATCAGCTTCATTTGGGTAGGACAGGTTTGAGTCTTGTTCTGTTGGGCTCGGGTCAGGTCTTCTTTTTTTTGGCACAATTAAAGCTTTACCCCAGAGTGTGTACCAGGACTTGTTTCTAGTATATTGTGCCACCAGGACTTTTTCTGGCTTTCTCACCGTCCCCGATCTTCCTCACTTTTTAGTGCCGTGGTTCAGCAAGATAAACCTGCCAGATTAAAGAGGAGAAAAGGGAGCCGGCAGTGTTCCACAGAAAAAGCTCATTCTGTCATCTCACTAGGACAACCATGGAGGCACGGTGCGCATCAGCTGTGTGCACCGTGCATCCGAGTTGTGGACACAACTCTGTGCTCTCTGTGCTGTGCAGCGTAGTGTACACGCTGAGCAGCTTGTTACCCTCAATTACCACCGCATTTGTAACTGCTCCGGAACAGCAACGCAGCTGATAGGTTTCCATTTAAGTCAATGTGTCAATTTCCATTGCATCCGTATCTGCTGCATCATGCTGAGCCAACAAAGCTGTGCTGCAGCAACTTAACAAAGATAAGCCCATGCGGGACAGGAAGTAGTTCATAAACACAGTATAAAATATCTGGATTATTTTCCAAATAAAATACTTCCTGTTCAAGGTGTATCGTAATTCCATCCATTGACCTCGGTGGAAGGTTGGTGTTTTCCTCCTGGCAGAGGAAAACACCAACCTTCCGGGGGCCTCCGGCAGCACAATTTTAGAGTCTCTCCAAAGAATAAAACCTGTTCGCTGATACCACATTTTTGACAAAATGAAGAAAAAAAATTTCGACCCGAAAATTGTGCGTTTCGCCTCTAGTGGGGGCAATTCGGATTCTACCTAAAAACCAAGCACATATTCAGACCTTTCCGTTGATGCCACGATTGGGCTGATCCGAGCGCTTTTAATAATCCTATTTCAATTACTGCTATATAAATATTGCATTTATCCATTGTTGAATATATATATATATATATATACTGTATATGTACTATATACTATACTGGTGTCACTGGTAAGAAAGACCCTATTTTTTGTTTACAGAAAGCACTAATGGAGAAAGTTATTCGTTTACATTGGTACGTTGACACTTATTTACAGAAATGTTCCACTGAAATAGTGTCACTGTTCATAAGACACTTTTTCAATTTGTTGTCTTTCAGAGATATAAAATAAAAATCACTTAATCTTTTTTTTCTTATGTTCTTATAGATTATCGTAGATTAATTTCTGACCAATATATCGATAATTGCAGTAACGTCATATCGTGAGATAATTGTTATTGTGAGCTTTGTATCGTGTATCGTGAGGTACCCAGCCCTAATTGCTAGGTTAGTGCTAATGTTAGGCTAATGCAATTGTTAATGCTAATACTAGGAATGCTAGGTTAGTACTAATCCTAGGTAAATGTTAATGCTAGGTTAATGCTGTTGCTAGGTTTTGCTAGATTAATGCTAGGTTAGTACTAATCCTCTTTAAATGCTAATGCTATTGCTAGGCTAATGTTAGATTAATGCTAATGCTAAGCTAGTGCAGTGTGACGCGAGCCAGCTGCCATCTGCATCCTTACTTGCATTTTCTTCAGGAAATGCAAATATTTTAGTGACTATTCCTTATTTTCAGTGTAATCTCAGCTACAAACTGCTCCATATTTATATTCACTGGTGATGAAGATGAGCTCTAAATAGATGTCACTTTTTTTTTTACTGGGAGTTGGCGTCCCTAGTCGACACTATCCTGTCTAAACTAGTTCCTCACTGGATTTACTCAGCTCCTTAAACACACGCACGCACGCACACACACACACACACACACACACACACGCACACACACACACACACACACACACACACACACACACACACACACACACACACACACACACACACACACACACACACACACACACACACACACAGCATTACTGTGGTTTTGTTTAAAAATAACAGCAGGAATCAGGTTCAATGTATTTATAGACGACATCTGACACGGTGACACAGCACAGGGAGCGACTGGACATATAATCAAACAAACATCATGGAAAGGCCTCAGGAAGCTGCTGTGATGCTGCCTGTGCCTGTAAGCACGGTGTGTTGCATTACAGGGATGTGTCATCAAGGCAAGAAACAACAAATACAGATTCAATAAATCAAATATTGACATTTATCCACAATCTGTTTATAATATTTAGAATTTTCTTCAATATGAAATGCTGACTTTTAGCATTTTTTTAAAAACATACGAGAGACACAGTGAGGCAGTGAGCCAAAGGTATTGTTTTTAAAAGATATTTGTAGTTCTAACCCTCATTGATCTGAGCCTCTACAGCAGGGGTGCACACACACTTTTTTTGGCTCGCGAGCTACTTCTACCACGGACAGCTCTCCATGATCTACTGTGTTGTAAATAATTTGATTTCAAAATTAACACAACTATGATTATTGTTATCATTAATATTACAATTATTAAATAATTATTCGATATTTGTATAATATTAAAGCAAGGCAGGCAAGGGAAATGTATTTGTATAGTGCATTTCATACACAAGGCTATTTAATGTGTTTTGCATGATTAAAAAGTGCAACAGAAAACATTTAACAGTTTAGAAATAAATAAGAACATGAATTCAGCAGTAAACACATTTAAAATAAGCAGTAAAAACATAAAAATTGTCCAGAAAAATTAGTCCAAAAAACAGAAAAATAATTAGTTTGAAAAACAAAACAAAAAATTGTCCGAAAACAGAAAAAATTTATTCTGATAAACAGAAGAAAAAGAAAATTGTAATAACCCCCAAAAACAAACCAAAATGAATACAATACTCCGTATGTGACGTACTGTACGTGCCATTCTCATTCATTTATTAAGTGTTGATTCCCACGTGCACGACTGACACAAAATGTCGTCACGATCGACGCATTGTGCATCCCTGCTCTACAGCTTCAATTTGAGTTTCACAAAACCTGAAATCTGGATTATTTCGACTATAAGAGGTAATCAGATGAAACAAAGTGTACTGATTATCATAGATTACTTTTGGTCAAAACCATTTAAAATTTTTATAAAACCACAAAACGTATCACCTTTTGTGTTCCAGGTCAAAAAGATCGGAAATATTTCATTGGTGTGCAAAGAGATTATAAACGTTATATCGTCCCATTTTTAGCATATGTGTGTGTGTGTGTGAGAATGACCATACAACAGGTTAAGAAGAACAAACGATAAGTAAAAGAATGATAAGTTCCTATAGAAAGTGCAGGTAATCATAAGCCATTTCTTACTTTATTTAAAATGAGAAAAGTGCCCACATCTTTTTTTCCCTCACTCATTTCTCTTTTGTTCTTCCTTTATAATAGGCATAATAAATACATAAATTAGCAGTAAATTTGAATGTTACATGAGCACACAATGACTAGCTTTAGTTTAATGTGGGTACAACGAGCCATTAAAAGTGAATGAGAGAAAGAAAAGATATGATAAAGTCCTGAATGAAGTGCTCCAAATGAATACAATAACACGTGCAGCTCATCATGCACTCGTTGAATACTTTCCTGTTCCTAGTGTGTCTAAATGACTTGTGCTTGCCTTCCTTTCGGGTCATGAATGCTGTGTTGGGCCAACAGTTGCTTTCCTATGTGAAGCCCTGGACGATGGATGCAGCTGTCGTTTCACTTCTCTGCTGCTGCTCTTTTTGTTGCTCAGTCTGCAGTTTGGTCAAACTGTGCTGTGCATGCGTCACACTGACGCACTGCATGAAAGAATCCTAAAAATACGTTAAAATAAGAATGATTATTAGTTTAGAAAACCCTTAATACTGACATTCACTGCACGAGCCAATATAATGTAAGGATTTTTAACAGTGGAAATGGAAAAAAAGCCCAAAAATAAGACAGAAACAACAACAACGACTAAAAACTTAGGTTTCCATTCCTTTCATTCCTGGCAGTGCTACTGTAGATTTGAGAAAGCAGACAACTTCTGAATATTATTATTATTATTATTATTATTTTTTTTACCTCAAAACAGTTTAAAATGCTAAAATCCCTCATCACCACCACCCAGACCCATGAACAAACACATAACTCCCATGAACATATAAATACACAACTCCTTTTCGGGAACTTTATATCAACAACTTTGCTTTTTTACTAGCTTAGTCGTCAATTGTTCAAACTGCTAAAGTATGTACAAATAATACAAAACTGGGTAGCATGAAATGGCTTTGTCACATTTTCAACAACATGACAAATATATCTGCTCCATAATTAAGGCAAGGCTCATTTATTTGTATAGTGCATTTCATACACAAGGCAATTCAATGTGCTTTACATGATCAAAAAGTGCAACAGAAAACATTCAACAGCTTAAAAATCAATAAGAACATAAGCCATAATAGGGGGCCACATCCCGCCGGGGCGGTCTGGCTTGGCCTCTGGAGGGGGCCCTGGCTTTAAAGAACTGAAGCTCGTGGCGCGGGCGGCATCAGCATCTGGGGCGCCCGGGGGGGCTAGGTTGGGGCACCTGGGGGCCGGCGGGGGGACTCCCGGCGGCCCCCTGGTGCCTTATGCGGCTTGGGGTGTGGTCGTCCGCCCTGGGCGGGCTGCTCCTGGTGCTGCATCCGTTCCGGGTCCTCCTGGCCTGGGGTCGGGTCCCTGCTGGCTCTGGGCTCGCCGGCGGGTGCCCGCCGGCTGCCCGTTCGGCGCGGCTCTGGTCGTCTGCTGGGCGTGGGCTTCGGCTCCTCCGCTGGGGTCTCGGGCGGGGAGTTCTCTGGACCCTCCCCTCGGGGGGCTGGGCGCGGGGGTGTGGGTGGTGGTGGGGGGTTGGGGGGCTGGGGGGCCTTGGGGGTTGGGGGTTGGGATCGGTGGCGTGGTGCGCTGGGTCCTTAGCTCGTTGGGGCCTTCTCGGGTGTGTATGGGGGGGCAACGGCTGCCTCTCGGCTTGGGATCTTGGGGGCGTTCGGGGGGCTGCTTGGCCGTGGGGTGGTCGCCGGGGGCCCCTAGATTACCCGCTCTTTCTGCTGGCCCAACTGCTTCTTCGGGCCCGGGGGCGGCTCATGGGTTTTGCAGTAGCGGTTCTTGGAATCACATTTGTCATGGACGCACTGGCCTCGGGCTGTGGGATAACACTCATACTGGGCTCAACCATAGACACGTTGTTCCCAAATACCTATTTTATGGAATTTCCACTCACTTCCTCCTCTGTTCACAGCCACCACCATTATTCCTAAGCCGCACACTGGTCACCAGACTGGCTTGATAACACAACAATAAGCACAATATACACTACCACAATTTCACATCGCATCACTTGTAACTTATTGACTATTCCCCACCCATTCGTTTTCCTATCTTGTATCCCTCCTCCCTGTTAATTCCACCCCCCCACCCCCCTCACCCTGGTGTAACACTGCCCTCTCTTTTTTACATCCTCCCTTTAATAAAGTATTTACCCTTCCCTAGGGAGGGCTGGTGATGGTCACAATTATGCAATGAAATAAATTCATTTATTTAATTGCAATAATAAAATATGCATTGCTGTTAAAAGATTGCACTTCTTGTAGTGTTAACCTTCAACAGCATGTGCAGACAAGGTGAAAAAAAAAAAAAAAAAAAAAAAAATCAATAAGAACATTACAACAACCTGTAAAAAACATTTAAAATCAGCAGTAAAAACATAAAATTAACATGATTAAAAAAATCTCGATACGGCTATGTATTTTTTCACATGATCGATTATCAATATGATCGCGCTATCGATTTTTTTTTTTCTCCCAAAACCTTTTCTGTTTTTTCACTAAAATGTGCAGGTACATCTTCACAGAAATTTTGTCACTGTTTGTTGAAGGAACCAATATTTTGTTTACAAAAAGCACTAATGGAGATACTTATTCATTTACATTGGTATGTTGACACTTATTTACAGAAATGTTGCACTAAAAATAGTGTCACTGTTCATAGGACACTTTTTCAATTTATTGTCTTTCAGAGATAAGAAAAAAAAAAGATGAAGTGAAAAAATACACTTTTTATTTTCTATGTCATAGATTATCGTAGATTGATTTCTGACCAATATATCAATAATTGCAGTATTGTCATATCGTGAGATAATTGTTATTGTGAGCTTTGTATCGCGTATCGTATCGTATTGTGAGGTACCCAGAGGTTCCCACCCCTATTCGGTTGTAGGCACAATGCTGCACGAAAAAAATGTGTTTTATCCTCCGTTTAACTGTCATTCTGTTAGTTAACAAGATAACTTGAAAAGTTATGAATGGATTTGGATGAAATTTTCAGGAAAATTGATAAATGGGTCAAGGAACAGGTGATTAAATTTTGGTGATGTTCTGGCAACCAAAAGAAAGTATATCCCATTCATTTTCCCATCCACACTGTGGAACTTCTTGTTGATGATGTCATAGTTTCTCTCAGAACACGCTTCGCTGATGATGTCATCAGTGTTCCAATTATAAATTATTAAAGAACAAAAATCGAACTGGTCCCCCACAAAGCATGATTTACAACAAGGTTGCAATATTTTAATAACTGTTTGTTAATTAATAATATCATTATTTCAAAGGCTAAAGGTATGTTTTGATAATCAATGAATCTAATAGTGTCTATAAAATCAATGTAGGACTACAACATAAGGTGGAAATCACAATATGAGTGGAAATGAGCTGCTTGGCAGAGGTCTGCGCTCTGAGTGCTTTTCTAGTTAAAATTATGTATTGTTTGCTTTTGTAAAACCACAGTTGAATTTATTATTGTTCTATAAGTAGACCCCACAACTCTACACAATATGACGAATATGGAGCAATAAGAGAATAGTAAATTGTACATAAGGCTTTGTAATTTAATTATTGCTATTAATTTAGCAATTTTACCTTTGATGTCATTGATATGTTGTTTGCATTTATTTATGATCAATTACAACTCCAAGGGATTTGGTTTCAAAAACACGTTAAATATTATCGTTACACATTTTATTGTAATATCCTCTTTTGTTTTCTTCTAATAGTTCTCTTTATATTAAAGAGATCATTTGTTTATATCAAACCACATTTTGAGAATCTCTAACACTCTTTTAACTAAGATTGATTCATTACAAACCGAGATTTGCATTTTTGAAATTTTGCCAAATGATGAGAAATAGGAATTCTTAGACTTTTTAAACTGATCCAGAATCAGTATATTCATTCAGATCACCTTCAAACTGTAATAGAATCTTCCATGTTGTAAGGTCTGTCTTTGGTTAAAAGTTTGTCTGTTACTTTTGACGTAATCCTGCTAACAGACAAACAAATAAATTAAATATTAAAATGCAAAAATATTACTTTCTTGGCGGAGGTAAAACAGCTTTTTTTTTATTCATTTAGAAGAATACATTGAAATATTTGAATTTTTGTTTTTTCTATATTGAGACAACATTTACAGATCAACAAATGAAGGAAACCTGACCTCAAAACACAATAAATACAATTTAAACAATAAAAAATTTTCTTTGTCCAGTTTCAATTTCAGACTAGTTCAGAAAAACAGCAGAAAAGTCATCCCAGGGATGGCGATCCCAGCATTTCCAGCATCCATAACTTCAGCAGTTGTTCTGGTAAACCTTAAGAGACACCGACCCGGCCCTCACGTCCACCTCTCATCTGCCTGTAAAGGCCCCAAGCTGAAGACAGTAAAGCTCAGGGGCCACACGCCCACCCAGTCCCTGTGTGGTCACCCATAAACACATTGTGGCGGCGGCACACGGCGCTGCCACTCGCCCGACGCGTAAAACCAACTCTTTAAAAAGCCTGTTATCTTCAAATTGTGTGAAAACAACACCTCACAAAATAGTGTGCAGACACACACAGATGGTTTTTCACTCAAAGTGAGCGCTCGATAGACAAATTATTGATGGAGGTGAAGTTTCATTCACTTGTTAAAGGAAGTAAATGTCATACTGTGTTACTTCAGGTCAGACATCATCTTTAAATCTCCTCTGAAGAAGAATCCTTGGTGGGGTTGTGTGTTTTAATGGTAACCATATAAGTGTGAATGATCTTGCAACGCGTGTGTTAAATAATGTTCCGTGTCTTTGAACAAGGACAAGCTTTCAGAGTGACACGTGGCCAGGTTTCCCTCTGCACAGATTCCTTCAGCCTAAATCAGAGGTCAGTCAGGTGATGATTCACTGGTGAAGATGCCTCTTGTATTTGTCAGAGCACTTTAACAGTTCACAGATGCAAAATACATGACGACGTGTAGCCACAATGATGTTTTTTTAGGAGGGCTTTGAACATACGAGGTGCTTTGTGCAGGAGGTATCCCATATATTTTATGTTTATGCCTACTTATAGTGATACCTATAATCAGAGGTGCACATAACTGGTACGCAGATACGCATGTGTGACAAAAATCAGTAATGCCCATTGACATGCATAGGCATTTAAAAAAGCCTATGCGTGTCATAGGCAGGAAAAAATCTGACCAAAACAGGATGTTGTGATGATGCGCACTTGTCAGGAAACGGGCCAACTTGTCCGTGGCGCCAGGCCTGGCCCAATCAGGTGCTGTTCATCCATTACCAGGCCAAGGGAAGTTTTAAGTGAAAGGTTTTCAGCCAATCAGCAGCTTGCACCCCACATGTGGACTCTTAGGCGTGCCTACAGGCTGCATCATCACCAGGAAATCACTGTCCTCATGATGCGTTCAATGCACCTCGGTACTCTGGCTTTGTCTACGGGGGTCGCTACCTGGAGTTGAACCTCCTACATGGAAAAGTCAAACTTCCTCTCTAAATAATTTGTCTTACGTCTAACAATAATGATGGCACCGTGCAGAACCACATGTTGGTGGAAAAACAGTGATTAAAAGCATTTTCATACCAAAAACTTAAGGAAATAAATATACAATATTGATTGCACTTAATACAGCCCGCGTCTTACCGGGAACTCCCGCTGTCTTACACCGTCCCCGGTAAGACAGCAGAAGTTTTACCGTAATACAGTTGTCTCTCACTATAACGTAGTTCACCTTTCGTGCCAAATTTTTTACTGCATATGAACACGCATTATGTTCTGCGTCCTGGTTGGCTAAGTAATGCTGCGTTCACCACCAGCGACACATCCGATTCGGTGAGTTTCACTGCCTGCCTTGGTGGTAGTCCTTCCTATTTAATTTGCATTAAATACTAGCTTTACTAGTACCACGAGAGCAGAGCCGGTCCGTGGCATAGGCAGTATGGCAAATACTAGGGGTGCCGGCCATCATGGGGGGTGCCAAATTGGCTGACTGATTTTTTATTTTTATTTTTTTAAATTAATTAAACAACCAAAGCGCTGATATTATTAGCACACTAAACTTGATAGTATTATTAAAAACTAGTTTTAATGAAAATAAAAAATACTCGATGAGCCAACCCACCACTATCTATCTTTTATCTGTATCTTGTTTTTGTGCAATGCCTTACTCTAATAATATTAATAATTTGTATTTTGAACCTGTTACTAAGATATTTAAATTGGCTTTTATTTACTTGTTTGCATTATTTTATATGTGCATGTGAAACCCCTTTATAAAAATTAATTAAAAAGTCAAAAAAGTAATTTTGCTCATGTTTTCTCCTCATGTAAAGCATCTTTGTGGGTATGGTGAAGACCACTATGCACGCGTTAGAAATTATTCTGAATATCAATTACTTGGTAAAAAAAAAAAAAACGTCATATGGGGGGGGGGGGGGGGGGGGGGCGACGGCACTGTACACTTGAATGTGCTAATAGTTCTAATAAACAATATTTTTGTTGGTTTATGGGGCACTAGTGCGTGAATATACTGTACCTTACTAGTAACACAAAATCATCTGCCAGTTGGCAATTTTTTTAAACTAATTGTAACAGTAGAATTAAAATATGTTCCTAGAAAAAACTCAAGGCTTTACTACTTTATTCTTTTCTAGCATTACTAGTGACACATTTTACTTCACGCCCACTAGTAAACTGAAATTAAGTAGAAGTACTAGTAGAGTTTAACTATGGTTGTTATCACTAATTTTAAAGTTAAGGACTTAAGATGAACGTTACCTGACTTTAATTCTAGCATTGTACCCCATCTTTTGATAGAGCTTGAGGTTAAAGTTCACTATGAGTGCTATTGGTACTGTTGCCTACTGCTGACTTCTCTATAGACATTTACTTGAAACAGTGATTTTTTTTATTTTTTATTTTGGCAACGATGAATGCACGAAAACCAACTGTGTCAAATTCTCTCACGGTTCACTTTGAAAAGAATGACCCAGATTATATACTAAACTCCTAATCAATTGTGTTTGAACCAACTGCTTGTCTGGCACAGTGCAGCACCCCTGCTAAGCCTCTAGCTACATTTATCATAGGAGGAATCTCAACTTGGCGCAAAGCTCAGAGTCTGTAGATCGAACCGACGATTAAAACCAATGAGGCTTTCAGAGAGGCAGGAATCCTTTGTCTGCCATGCGGTGTCCTCTTACCAATTTTCAGGGGTTTTAAAGTTTGCTGGAGAAAATTGATGCATTCACGCTGAAGGACCGACAAAAGTGACTCTGAGTCCAGTATTTTTGCTTCAAAGAGTCAATCTATGACGTTTCAGAATAAACTGTAACAGCAGGAACGTGTCTGATTTCTCTGCATTGTGATGGAACCAGCACACACACAGAATAATCACATTTCTTGGGTCATTGATCCAACCCAAATAAACTCACAAGTATCTCAGATATCAAAACACTTTCATTTTTTTCAAAATTTACATTTAAACACATCTAAACACATTAAATGGATCATAAATATATTCCTTAAGATTTGTACAAGGCCATTCAACCATTTTAATTTATTTGTGGAGCTAGGCTTCAAAAACTGTCTTTCCAGTATCTGTGTTACGGATTTAATGGGCGGGTCAGAAATCAGGGACGCTTTACGTAACAGTAATTAGCATAAACCCAACCCTGCTGCTGAAGCACACCAAACTTCCGTGGCCTCCAGCGGGCGCAATTCCACCCCTTGCCGAAAAAAAAAACACATATTCGAACTCAGGGGAATAAAACGCATCCGCTGGTGCCACATTTTCCATAAAATTGGAACGTTTAATGCACCGCAATTTTGTTTTTTTCCTCCTGCGGGCACAGATTCTACTCAGGAGGGATGCAAATATTCAAACTCGGGCGGAGCAAGCCTTTCCGCTGATATCTCGTTTGGCCTGATCCACTGGAGCTGCTTTCACACTGCTCTCTCCCATAGACACAGTAAAAAGGTGGTGCACTTCCCACGTGTGGGCGTGGTTGCAGCGCCTCTAACTGACATGCCCCCAGCGTCTCAGAGCAGAGAGAAGTGCTTGTTTTTCCATGATTTCCAGACCGAATTTTATATGCTTCGCGATTTTTTTTTCATCTTTCAAACTTGGCTCAGTGGTCAATGACCCATGTTTCTGTGGTGTGACAAACTCATAGCATACTTTTATTTCTGCTTTACACGGACTTCAAGATTAAAATTTTACATTGTTGTCGTAACTAATTTTTTAATAAAGTAGTTAATCATGGAAATGTATTTTGTGTAACATATTTTTACCCTTGTGTGTGTCTTAACTCCTGCCAAACACCTAAGACTGAACTGAACCCAGGTTAAGAACCACTGCTCAATAGGGTTTAGGTCAGGGGTGTTTCCTGGCCCACCATCAGTGTGAAATTTTATTTTCAAGTAGGGACAGTACATATCTATGAACATTCAACAAATTTAAATATGTCAGATTATAGCTATAGGCTAATTTCCATCTGTTGTCCCTAGCAGAGGGAAGCATTGTTTCATCCCGACTCATGTGAGGAGGGACAGGAATAACAAAGGTAAAAGTAACAAGGTTATCAAAGGGAATTATTAGAAAAATAAGAGCTCACACAAGGTTCAACAAAAACACACACAACTAAACAAGGCTATTAAGACCTTTCTGTGTTTGATCACATTCACACAGTTGGAAGCCAGAGATGGTGGGAGATGTGAGTGGGACCCAGAGCTGAGATAACTGGGATTTAACATGCAGCAACTGTTTATTTTGTTTTCTTAAAGGAACACCGTGGACTTTGTGACCTAAAGAGTTGACCCATATGAGTTATTTTTAATGATTCTTCAGGCCAATATACAGTACAACGCTTGACAGTATCAATGCTCCAGGCGGGGATTCCCTCTTGAAATACCGACTATGTAAGTTTGGAGAGACGGACCATCTTTCAGGTCATGTGACCTGGAGAATGCCTAGAGAATGTTTCACTTTACAGCAGTCACATGACCACAGGCTCGGATATATACAGTATAGTTCCGTGACGTCACAACATACGGGCATTTCCCGACTCGGCACCATTGCTGTGGGCAGCTGTTCATAGCCAAAAGAGCACATTATGGTAGTTTCGTGTTGGGTTAATGGTGCACTAATCGCCGCGATAGTTCAGTTAAATGTGGATTCTTTAGTAAGGGAAGTCGGCAAGTCAGATTTGTAACTTCAGGATAAGGGTTTCCTCTCAGGGCTGGGGTGCAAAGCAGGGCTGCTACAGTCTAAGGGCTGGTGGAGTAGCTGCCACCGTTGCCGGAGAAGCTGGCTCGCCTCGCCGCGTCGGTGGCGCTCCCCCCCTACACTCTGGCCTTGCTGCTGGAGGTCGGAGGGGACTGTTGACCCGGCATGTGCGAGGTTGCCCGTCCACCCCGACCCCGGCTGCCGCACCGACCCTCAGCAAAGGGGGCCGACTACTGCAGTGAGACCACTGAGTCGGTGGGGATCGCCACCGATGCGTCGAGGAAGGCCGAGTGCCGGGACTCCAGCGGCGGGGAGAGGAGGGCGGTGGTGGCGGCTGCTGCTCCATTCATAGACTGTAGCCGCGGCGCGAGCCCAGCCCTTAGAGCCAATCTTTATCTCGAAGTTACAAGTCAACTACTGTCTGCATGCACAATTTTTGCGACAGTGCCGCGGCGCTTGTGGCCAAAAGTTACACAGTGTGCCTTTAATTTCACTTAATCCAACAGTGATCCGTTTAAAAACCTTTCCTCACAAACTGCAGCGTCACCTGTCTCTCCTCCAACTTCTCTTCCTAAGCTTTGCAGATCCTTTCTGGCAGATTCTGTACACCTGTATGCTTTCTGTCTGTTTTACGCCCTTAGAAAACAGAACACCCTGCCTGCAGACCTGAGAGGAGCATTATACACTTTTAAAAGCAAATTGAAAACTCTACTTTTTGGAACATATTATGGTTAGATGTTGATGCATCGTAAAATGGGGTCGACAGATAGGTGAACACAATGAATCAGGAAACGGAACCATTACTAACTATGGAAAATCATTTAAAAGACATTCGGGTGTTTAAGTATGTATGTAAATAGTTCTGAAATCAAATTTTATTTGTATTTAGTTACAGTTTTATAAACTGAACCTCTACTGACAGAGGTGTGAAGAGAGAATAAGTTACAGAAAAAGGAAAAGGTATTACGTTTTTATTGCTTTTTGCTGCGACCCACTGGAATATTTTGTGGGACACAATGTTGGGGCCCAACCCACAAGTTGAGAACCTCTGTTTTAATATCATTATGTTCTCAAACATTGCTAGATCTTTTTGGTTTTTCTTTAGTGAGAAATTATTGCTTCATCTTGTTTTTTAAAGTTTGAGATACATTTATTTATTATAGGGACAGTGCATATTAATATCAATTTCTGTAAAATATGCCAGAATGAATAAATAATAAATAAATACAAATGCGTGCGTGCGTGTGATGCTGATTGTGTCTCCCTTTCACCCTTGAGGTGTGCGTCTGTCAGTGTGTTTGTGGGATGAGTTGTACAGTATGTAGTTTATTCATCCAACCACTCAACGTCGTTGGATGAACAAAGGAGGAGCACAGCAATTGTGAGCGTTAAAGTGAAAATAGCAATTTTCTAAGTATTTCATCAGGAAATTAAATACATGTAATATTTCTGTAATTTTTTTCTTTTTTTGTGAATAAGCTTTTTTTTTTTTTTTTAAATCTTGTTATGGATTACTATTTGCCAATAGAACTTTTTAAACAACATTGTATCCCAGTGATGGGACTCCATTAAAAGAAATAAATCTAATCAATTACAGACTTTGTAATTAATTCATCTTGATTTATCAAATTAATCACATAATGTTTGACACAGGAAGCAACATTTTTCCAATTAAAATTGATTTTGGTATATGACTGAATCAATGAAAACAGGAAATGAGCTTAAACAACAAAATCGTGTTATTTTCATCAATGCGAACATGATGTGCAATATGCATAAAGAATATTATGATTACAGTGTTAACAAAGCACAAAGTTAATTTTCGGTTATGCGCTGTTTGGAGTGCAAAAAAAAAAAAAAAAAAAAAATGGGTTTTTCCGTAATTAATTAATCGCAATTAATGCATTAAAATCCCAGCCCTAATAATTACATAAAGATGATAAAATTTTCAACTTTCTGCTATAGTCAGTATGTGACTTTACTGTTACACAACCTGAGAAAAAAAACCTCATGTTTCATGATTGAATAAATAATAATGACATTGTTAAAGTCAACAGACCTGTAACATACTGAGCTGTCATTGGGCTGACTCTGAGAGAGGAATATCACTGTGTCACCTTCCACTGTGGTTAATGTGTTTACTAATGTTCAATAAGTCCAGCGACGTGCTGAGAATGCCACGTGCTCTCAGGCACGACATGCGTCACTCTGAGTGCGTCACTCATGACGAGAAGTATTGAAGTTAAAAATGGACCTGAGAATTATTCAGAACTGCTTTTTAAGTACAGTTGCTCATCATAACAACTTACAAACAAAGACATGCTGAGAAAATAAAAATAATCTTAATTTTCTGGTTATTTACTTTGAGCCAATGGCAGTAGAGACTTTTATGGCACAAAAACAATGTAAATCCAAAGATGCCACTCATTCTTACACAAAAAACAAACTTAAAGATTGATTTTACAGACAGATCGTCTTCTTTAGGAGGCTGCAGTTGCTTTGACTCATTCACTGATATGATGGGATGTTTCTGTTGTGTATGTTATTGCCTATAAGTGTAGGAACGAGGGTGTCCTCCTTCGTTTACTGCCCTCTGTGACATTTGTTGCTGCAGTTGGTCAGAAGCAGGACAATTTCTCAATTCTTCCAGCAGTGGACAGCTGCAGCAGGAATTACACTAAAGCTGCTCCTTTGGGTGAGATTACACTGTGTGTGTGTGTGTGTCCTCCAGGATATTTAACCTCGTAGATTCCTGCAGAACAAGCAATGACAGACAGGGCTGCACTGCCCCTGAATCTTACATTTATAAGGATGAATGAATGATGCATCCTGTTGAATCGCTTTGGTCATGAGGTTTGATTAAACCCTTACCATTATTTGAAGGGGTCCTCGACCAAAATGAATGCTCAACTAGTCTTTTAAACGTAATCTTTACTCGTAGGAACGAGAGGTGATTTAGGAGCGGCATGTGGAACAAACACAACCTTTTGGAGGTTTGACATGTTTGACAAACTCTAGCTACGTTTCCGTTAACCTTGGAAATGTGCAACATCTAAATAGCGCAGTAAAAACTGGTAATGAAAACACCCGAAACACTAAAATATTGCAAAAAAAGTTTTTACGCTTTCATGAGGAGGAATTTCAAACGTTTTGTTATTGAAATGTGTCACAAGAGCGCTATGGAAACACTTTTCATGCAATTATACATTCAATTGACGTGACATATCTGGTCACATGACCACTTCTCGCCGCGAAAACATGACGAAGTACGTGTAAACAGAAGAGAAGACCAGGACATTTCTCAGCCTTACAGTAGTTCCTCGTTTATCGCGGGGGTTACGTTCTAAAAATAACCCACAATAGGCGAAGTCTGTGAAGTAGTCAGCTTTATTTTTTACTATTATTAAACATGTTTTAAGGCTGTAAAACTCCTCACCACACACTTTATACACAATTAACATTTCTCTCTTGTTTAAACTCTCTCAAAGTTCAAACCTTTGTAGATTTTAAAACATAAACCTGTTTTCAAACATACAACACTTCAGAGTCACACTGCTAGTGATTAGACATTGATGCTGAACGCAGTCAGAGTCTTTGTTGACGATGATGTCATGCCGTCAACACGGACACAGGTCTGTTCACCCATTCAACCATGGAGTAGAAGCTGTGTGTGACCACCTGGAGCTGTATGACACAACCTTTATAACCGGGACCGAAAAACAGGTTCTGATGCAGTGATTACTCAAGGAAGTGCTCCACTTCACAGGCGGAGTTTGAGATCCTTAAAATTAAATTTATAGAACGTCTTGAGTTTCGCTTCACAGATAAGGAATGAAAACAAATGTACCAATCTAACTGTTTTTATTATTATTTTTGTTAGCTGCATTATGGACCTGCCAAAAATAAATTCAAAATGCAGCTTGAAATGACTCTATGAAATAAAAAGGCCATTGTTTTCTAAAATGTTAAGTCATTATTTTAAAAAGTATGACATTGTTAAAATAACTTTTATGAAATTTATAATTATAATAAAATAATAATTATTAGATATTTAAGAATAATAAAACAAATATTTTACAATAATATTATCTTATTTAACAATTTAATGATCATATTATATATTTGTCTGTTAATTATCAAAATGGTATTTATTTCAAAATGTTTTTATTTATTTAATTATGACTTTTGGGCTTCCATATATATCATGCCTTTCTTATTGAAAATACACTATTGCACCTTAAATTGTATGTTTGAATGGGTCAGTCCTTGTAACTGTTCTTATGACATGTACAGCTGACTTCTTGCTGAGGTCACCTTTATGAAAGAGATCCTGATCTCATCCAGTTAAATAAAGGGTAAATGATGTAAATCTTCCCCAAGCCCGGGTGCAAAGAGAAATAGTTGAGATGTCAATATTTGAGAAGGAAAACATCTCTGATTCTGCCAACTGCCAACCATATGTAGCTCCACAAACTCTGAGATGTCCTGCTGAACAAACATCACTCTGTCATTTGAGGCGGAACACTTGTATCGTTGGATGTTGACTTCAATGCGATCTTCTTTCTCGTATTAAATCTTCAGGACTTTGTTGACTCTTGCACTAAATGACTCCAGCAGCCTGATGGAAGTGTCATTAACACACATGCCATGTTGTTCTGTGAATGCTAAAGGATGTTGCCACCAGAGGTTAAAGCAGTTGATTACAAGAACTCATGTTGCTGTAATTGAGTTGTTTTTATGGGTATTTCTTCTTTTTTTGAGTATATTTCTAAATCATTCATTTTACTTGTACTTAAGTATGTTTAAAAAGAAGCAAAGTGATCAGTTACATTTATACACCCAACCATTACTGGGTAAATTATTATTTTTTTGATTGAAAATGATCAACAGTCAATGAAATGACCAGACAAAAATCAAATGCATCACATCGTAGCCGACCAATCAGATTAAATGTAATGCAACGCTCCAAAACAGCGTTGAATAGAGGTTATTTTCTCAGTTTTAGAGTTCATAAATGTAGCTTTACTTCGAGTCTGATACATTTCTTTATTTTGAATTGAATTAATTGGTGTTGTTGTATTTTACAAAATAATGGTACATTTTGACAAACCTTTTATTTTATACAGATACCTTTGTGGAAGTTCCAATTCTGCAAGATTTGATCTTTTCCTTTTTAAGTTTATACATGAGATGTTTACTGTATGCAAAGGAACCATGGCAAGATTTATTACCAAAAATAAACATGGGGGTGAAAATAACTAGTAACTTTTACTTTGAGTACTATTTAATTGAGCTACTTTTTACTTGTACTTGAGTATTTTATGGATGACTTACTTGTACTTGTACTTGAGTACAATTTCAACCAAGTAATACTTCTACTTGAGTAGGATATATCAGTACTCTTTTTACTTTTGGTTGTCACAGATACAGCTTACAGGAGCCTAATGGTGATATACAATCACGTCTTTATTGGTGAACGTAGTTTTAGTTTTTGTGATTATTAGCAGTTTAAGGCTTAAAAAAGCTAATAAAACAATGTGCAGTGAGTGTTTTTCAGTCTCCTGTGGCCGTTTACGTGACAGAAATTCAGGCTGTTGGAATGTTATTGATCTAATGACGTGCCAATGAAGCTTGGCCAGCTCAACTTGATCTCCAGGATTCATCAAACTCCAGCCCTGACGCATCTTTCCCTGGGAAAATGTAACCAGGGAAAGGTCGCATACCGAAGCCCTGGCCCTCAGTGATGCTACCGACTGAAATAGCATCATAAAGTCATTCATCATACATGTAGGCCAGGGGTCAGGAACGAGCTTTCAGCCAGGGGAACACACAGAGATACAACTGGAAATGACGGACATGCTAATAACTACCTTTGATTCAAACTCCATCGTTAATGGAATTTATATATCTTTAGAAATGTCTTTGGAGTCATTTATGTCAACTTTTAGCCTTAAGACTCTTAATATCGCTTTATATATGGGCATACTGTATATATATACAACACAGGGGTGGACTGGCCATCTTGTATATTGGGTATACCCGATGGGCCGTCAACCCGATGTGGGCCGGGCCGGTCTGGTTCGCTACGTTTTTTTTTTTTTGACGAGCGAGTGGAAGCAGACATGGCAACAGGTGGCCAATAATGATCCAAAAGTGGCAAAAACGTGGCAAGAATGGAGTGAAAAGTGACTAAAAAGAGCCAAAAGCAGTCAAAAATAGCCAAACAATTTGCAAATAAAGAGGTACCAGGTGCAATGTAATGGCAAAGGATTGTTTAAATGGGCAAAATGTGGCAAAAATAGTGAAAAAGGACAAAAATGTGAGACAAAAAGAGGCAAAATTCAACAAGTGGTATTTACATTTCAAACAAAAATGTGCTCAAACGACAAAATTGTAATGGTTTCTGAAAATATGTATACATTAGGGTGTCATTTAGGGCTGGGCGATATATCGAATATACTCGATATATCGCAGCTTGTAGTCTGTGCGGTGTTGAAAATGACCATACCGTTAAACTCGCGGACTTTTTTTTTTTTTTTTTTTTTTTTTTTGAAATGTTATCTTAATGACAACATGCACAAAAGGGCACTTTTTGTTTTAAAATATTGTAGTGGCATTATATACAAAAAGTGCACTTTAATTTTGTGTTTTGAAATGCCATGTGAGTTGCATCCTGCACTAATGTCTTGTTTTGAAATGTCTCTGTGACAATTTTGCACAGAACGTGCACTTTCTGTTGACAATTTTATGTTTGAGCCACTCACTGTTTAATAAATACAGTTATGTCAACTTTGACTTAGTTGTGATATCCCCTTTTTTGCATGAAAGTTTAAAATTGGCATATATTAATGCAGTATGATCAAGAATGTTTTAATGTAGACATATAGAATCATCATACTGGTGTGATTTTGTGCATCAAAGTGTTAATTCAAGGGTAATGCAAAATATCGAGATATATAGCCCTAGTGTCATTGCAATACTTTTATTCACATATGTGACAGAATCAATTAAAGTAGTCGTTTTATTTGAAGACTGTGTCAAATACAATTCAGAATGGAAGCAATAAATGTCTAATCGCTAATATTTACTTAAAAAAAATAATTTATGTGTAAATGGATGCTTGTATTGTGTTGTGTTTTTATAAAAGTGTATCACGTCTGTTTGTGTGATTTTTTTTATAATAGTGTAACATTACCAAGCCTTGAAGTTATGTATACAGTATATGCTTATGTTTGAGCAGTGAAAGCCATACTTTCTGCGTGTGCGTGTGTGTGCGCGTGTGTGAGCACATCTGCATATTTTACTCATTTCCATTCAGCTTTTGATGAGGATGTGCTTTGAAATGGCAATATATGAATCTTCTTTCATTTCTTCTTTACTTGTTGAGCAGACACACCCACCAGATGACTGGAATAAATAATATATAATTCATCAGAAACCTATGAGATGACCCTCCTGACTATTCCATCATCTAGTCGACACCTCCATGTCTCCACAGTCAAAGAGCAGAATTAAGCTCAGACTTAGATGTTGGCCTGGGTCTGCAGTCTTTATTTACTGATGTGTTGAAGGATCTGTACGCGTTGAGATTTCTGTTAGTTTTAAACCCTAGGAGGCAATATTCCAAACATGGTTTTAATGTTTAAAAAAGATTTGGAGGTATTTTTGAGTTTGTTCAAGGACAGATTATTTTAATGCATAATAACAACAATAAGTATTTTCTTTGTGACGAAGAGAAAGTTAAACATTTTAATTAAATTACAGATTTTCAAACCTTACATGAAAAACTACCGGTATTTATTTACCTAATATATTGTATATTTCTAAAAGGTATATCAAAGAAAACAAGTACTTTTTGAGTATGCCAAGGTCAGGCCAAGTGTTCTCCTTTTATGAAATTCAAATATTGAAGTTGGATTTATGTGAATGGAACCCTTCTTTGACTTATCACTATGTCACACTTTGTTAAACATGTCGACCTTCACAAGCATGTCTTTAAAATAGGGCTGGGACTTTAATGCGTTAATTGCGATTAATTAATGATAGAAAAATAACACAATTTTTTTTTTTTTTTGCACTGTGGAACCTTTTTCACTGCATGAGTTTAAGGTATAACCATAAGAAAACTTGGGAGAATCTGAGGAGAAGTTGTTACTCTGCTTTGTGGGCATTAATTTCAATGCTAAACATGTAGCAGCTAGCACGGACAGCAGTCCTATTCTGAGCAGACAGTGTCCCCAATCCACACTGGACAAGATGACAGGGTTCAGAGCCAAAATAGTTCCATGACTAAGAAATAAACAAAGTCAGTGGATAAATGATTGTAGTGGACAGTCGACCACTCTCGGTTGTAGAGGATGTGGGCGGGGCTAGAAGCGCTGCTAAAGATAGCATCATTTGATCGAAGGTACCGACTTTTCAACTGCTATGTAGAAAAACTTTCAATTTCTCTTTATTTAATGTTCAGGTTCCACCTGTCTGGAATGTTCTGTACTTAAGTGCTGTTTTTTTTTTTTTATTTTAACACACAAAATCATGTAAATGTTTTAGAAATCCTGAAAATCATGTAAATGTTTTAGAAATCCTGAAAAGCATGACTATAGCTTACTGATATTTATGTTTTTGCCCTGTGAACAATGCAATCATAATATTATTTATTAACAATTCATTAATTGTTTTCATTAATTCAGTCATATATCAAAATCAATTTCAATTGAAAAACATTGCTTATCATGTCATTATTATTATTATTATTATTATTATTATTATTATTATTATTATTATTATTATTATATTAACTTTAGTTAAGGCATTATTCAACACTAATTAACACTTTAAAAGTGTTATAATAACCATTATAATATATTAACTAACATTAACTATTTAAGTTTTATAACATTGAGTAATTTTTGAATTAAGCATTCATTAATGTCTTATTAATGCATTAACTGGAACGTTAGTTAATGTTAGCTAATACATTATTATAATATTATTAAACTGTTAATGAATGTTATATAAATATAGCTAATTACATTATATAAAGCATTTATAAAGGCTTAGTAATGTTTGAATTACTAAACATGAATTAACTGCTTATTAATGCATTAACTGGTATGTTAGATAATACATTATAATGATTATTATAGCATTATTAAACTGTTAAATCATGTTTAATAATGCCTTAACTAACGTTAATTAATGGACCCTTATTGTAAAGTGTTACTGATCAATTTAGATCAATAGAGATGAATTAATTACAGTCTCTAATTTATTAGATTATTTTTAATTGAGTCCCACCGCTAGTTTAAAGTATATTTTATTGCATATACAGCTTCTAAATCCTCTCTCATTCCTACAAATAAAGCTTATGCATATAATGGACTTTCAGTTGAGCTGTCCTAGTCATTACTGTTGGGTATTCCTTTAATAGAAGTGCAGACAGAAGGTCTAACACTTGAGTGTGAGGACCCGTAAGGTCGTCCAGCCTGAGAAACCACCCCCCCCCCCGTCTGTACACGACTGTCTGAAGGTGATCTGCTGATAAACCCCCAAACAAAATGAAAACCAAACAAATCCCAACCCTCTTCCCATGCTCCTCACCATTCATATCATCCCATAAGAAAACAACGAACCTATTAGTACTGAACATCAACCATAAATATCAAACAATCGCTGGCTCCAGATGGGAAGGATTATGTCGCCTTAAAGTCATTACCGTCACATCCTCTCCTTAAGCTTCCAATTCCCTCTTTCAGCTGCATTGTAATACCCCTCCATGGATCACTTTCCCATATTAAACTCAGTGTTTGCCGATGAGATTATTAATGCTTTTCTTTTGCCACGCTGAAACAAATGCCTTCCATGCATGGCAGATAGAAGTTCAAAGCATAAATTAATCAGATTAAGTCTAAAATGCATCAGGACATCATAAAAACAGGCAGAACAGGGATCTCGCTCTGTTATGGCTGAATATTTTCATTTCCAACACCCGGCTTCCTTTGAAGTGACCACAGCGCTTGTTTTACAGCGAAAGTGTCCGTCAGAAGTGGGTCTGGGTTTATAACAGGCTGTAACGTGAGAGCTCAGAAGGGCTTAGGCTTCTCTTGCTGGAGTTTTGATATCAATTAGATTTGTAGTCAACTGATACGGCGAGAGTCCAGCCCTGAACATCTGCATGGGATAATGAAAGGAGGGCTGTGTTGGCACCTTGGCACAGCTGGAAGTCAAACAAATACTGAAAAGAAAACAAGCACATAAACAAAAACCCCTCTCACCTGTAGATTTTAGTATTATTAATCAGTGATGTGTGGTCAGGATTGACAGGTGATGCAATGACTCATCTCACATTATGTATGAATAAGATAAGACAGTTGAATTAGAATTAGACTTTTATTTCAACGGTCTTCACAAACAAAAGCAAAAAAGTACAGAACAAACACTCAATTGTGTAATTCTTCAGGCAAAGGTTGAAGCTTAATAATAATAATACATTTTATTTGTAATGTACTTTACATTTGATGGTAAAACCTCAAAGTGCTACAGGATTAAAACAATACAACACAACATACATTAAAAGACAGGACTAAAAAAGGCAAATGTTAAAATAAGTTTCTGTAAAAAGGTGATATTTAAGTTTTTTCTTAAATATGTCCACTGTTTGCGGGGCCCTGACGAGGTCTGGGAGGGCGTTCCACAGGTGGTGGCAGCGGCTTCAGAGGCCCAGACGGTGCTGTTGGCCTGACCGGGTCCTGGTTGACATGTGTGGTGTGAGTTCTGTGAGGCTTATATAAACCTACCCCATCACAACAAAAGAAAACAAGGTTCTCTACATAATATCAAAGTTTAACACAAACGTTTTGGAAACGTTTTCTATTGGAGCTGTATCTGGTGTGCGGACTCCCTTTTTCATTGTTTTTTCCGTCCAGCACCCAGTCATCCTCTAGGACAGTGTTTCCCAACCTTTTTGGTCTCATGTACCCCACAAAGCCTCCGTTCAGATTAGCAGAACCCCTTCGTTTCTCTAATTTAGTAACTTTTCTTCTTTTATTTACATGTTGTTAATAGCTTGAAAATGTCAACCTGTACATTTAATGCACACTAAATATCAATTTTGTGCATTACAATTATTGTATAGCAGAGAATATATTTACCTCAAGTTTTAGTAATGTGCAGAACACGTTAGTAACAATTAGTAGGATACTAAGGCCACAATATTGTTTATTTCATTAATGCAGTTTATTGTCAACTGATGGAAAAGCTGTTGGATGAGCATGTACAGTGTCTGAAATAGGCTTAAAAACGACTCAACATGTTGGAAATAGATGAATCAATGTTTCCAAGTACCCCCTACAATGTGTTCAAGTACCCCTAGCGGTACACGCACCCCTGGTTCGGAACCACTGCTCTGCAATGTGCGTGCCTACAAACTCTTCATCATAACTTTATCAATCATTATATATAAAATCACAATAGGCTTTGAAAAAACCTTAAATAGCATTTATGGGAAGAAAAAAAAAGTGCCTGCAGTGGGATGGTGCTGTACGCCATCTGGGTCTGTTGAGAAGAAAAAACTAAAAAATATATAAAGGGCTGTTGTTTGGTTAATGGAGGAGAAGACACGACACATCCCAAACTCAGCCTCTTCACGGCCTTCAAGAAGGTATTACTGGCACTGGTCGACTGGCCATCTGGTATACCGGGCTGGTCTGGTCCGCTATGTGTTTTTATTTGTTGTTTTTTTATGAGGAGGCAGACTTAGTAACAGATGGCCAAAAGGGGTCCAAAAGTGGCAAAAACGTGGCAAGAAAAGAGTGAAAAGTGACTAAAATGAGCCCAAAGCAGTCAAGAGTGGCCAAATTAGGAGAAACCAGGTGGTATGTTATGGCAAAGGATAGTTTAATGGGCAAAACAGAGAATATACACCTGACCAACTGCTTCTACCCACAAGCCCTCAGACTCCTTCACAATAAAGCCCATGAACCTTTGCCCTCTTCACTTTCAAGAAACTTTTCTATAGATTATTTTGATGGTTTGGGTCACAGCTTTTCATTCGGTAGTGCCGAGGCCATTCCAGATCAAAACAATACAATACATCATGCAAAGGTTAAATGTTGTTGTGTTTCATTTTCTACATGTACTGTCACATTACTTCAACAATGCAGCGCTGAGATTCACTGAGAACACAGAGGAAGTCCACCTCTCTGGGGATCCTGACTCAACCCGGCTCATAATTACCGTTCTCTCTGTGACTCTGCCAACTGCATGCTAACGTTGTGCAAACAATCCTGCAGCCATCTCATGTTTCCTCAACTTCAGCTGTAGCACAAAGTGCACTTCTTTTTCTCTTTTTTTCAAACTATTCAACGCTGAGAGCTGGGCACTGCAGAGAGAAGCTGAAGACAGAGAAACGAGCATGTTTGATAAACTGCAGATGTCTTGGAGGACTGGCCCAAGCTGCTGACAGGCTCTCTGAGCTGAACCAGCCTGTGGAGCAGCAACAGCGGCTCTGCAGAGACATTTCAAGCATCGTCAACACTACAAAACATTCTTGATTTGTTGCTACTTTAAATATACATAAAGTCACAATCTGTTTTTTGATTAGCAAATGCAGCTAAATTTTTGTCAAATTTTTGTTTCAGGACTGCATTTTTAAACTCTTAACACCTATATATATATATATAAACAATAATCTCTTGTTGGCATGGTATCAGCATAGGAAAGAGCAAAAAGACTATATTGGGTATGCATAATGCTAATGCAGAAATATCACAGAAATAGCATTAGCTTACAGTATAATATTATTCAAGATGCTTCTGACTTGACTTTAATCTTAAACAAATGCCTCTGATGAAGACTGGCAGTTGTCAGTCAAAACATGTCAGCGGATCAAACTGGATTCTTCTGAGGAACAGTTGTCTGAATTAATTACACCTTTATATATTACGTTTAATCTTTAATGCTACACAAATAAGGGTGTAACAATTCATCCATTAGATCAATAAACCAGTTTATATTCCTACAATCCAACGACATCGATCTGTGCTCGGCAAGTTGGCCTTCCAGATGACACTAATTGATCTAAAATCGTAAACCTAATATGATTTTTTTTTTTTAATTAACGTCCTGTTAATTTAAACTCAAGTGTTGCTTGGACTTTATTCAAATAAAATGTAAATAATTTTGCCATTAAATGTTGTTTACTAGTTTGTTTGTGTCCTAATACCTTTATAGACGATTCCCTTACAACAAACAACAGGAATCCAGGGAACCTCACCTGTACTGTCCAGTAACCAGGTATTTATTACAATGACACTGATTGAATTATTATTTTGGTTAAAAAGTTACTGAATCGATTTAAAATCACTGAGTCATTTTGGATCAAATTGTTCTAAATTAACCGATATCATCCATGAATCGAATCGGCAGCAATGAATTGTGATTCAAATCGAATCATTGCTAAAACAAATTGTTACACTCCATACAAAAATGAAAATGTTGTGTTTCCTGTATTCCACCTGCTGTATTCTCCATTAAGGTACAATGAGTACGGTATCTGATGTTCATGCTATCGAAAGACAACCCAAGTAATACCAGGAGTAAAAAGACAAGATAGATGGTTTTATCAAAAACCACAAAAATGTCTAAATGCCTCTTGCAGAAATAAGACGACAGCTCTTTAGTTTTGTTAAATGATAATGTTTAACGAGTCACACTTTTCTAATTCTCTTATACTATATATTTTAAGTGAATGCTAGACTAAAGGTTAAAAAACTATTACGTTGAAGAAAAGGTTATTGTGATTTTTCACTATTACTAAGAACTGACATGCAACTGTGTTAAAAAGTATAGTGTTTAAAATGAGTAATTAGATTAAATAATTGAGTAAAAAACAAGTACTTAAAAAGCTTACTCATGTACAATACTGTAGTAAAAACACTGAGGAACTCTCCATTATTGAATGTCAGTTAATAAGTGTAACACCCTTTACTGTTTAAAAAAAGTAACAATGGACATTTGAGTCAGTTGATGAATAAAAGTCACACTGTTAATTTTCTATAGATTATCTGATAAAACGTAAAAATGCTTAGGACTATGTACCCGTCGTGTGGTAGGACTTTACCCTTGACTTTGTCACTTCTTTGTAACCATACACTGACCAGTCCCTCCCCATTTGTCCTTAATGACCCCTCACCAGACCAGCCCTGAATTTACATTCTTCACCAATCCTTTAAGCTCAGCGACCAAGACGCCCTCATCCCCTGATCAAAACAGACCTGTTGACACGTTGAGCTGAGTCCCCAGGACGCTGTTTGTTCCCCTCGGCTCCTTTAATTAGCAGACTGAGAAGAAAAAGATGTTGCTCAGAGAGATGAGAACCGAAAGAAAAGCTTTATAAAAAATTCAATACAATTCAACTTTAGTTATATAGTGCAGATTACAACAAAAGTCATTTCAAAGCGCTATCAAAATATTAAATTAGTATGAAAAAACCCAACAAAATCCACATGAACAATCATTAGCGACAGTGGGAAGAAAAAACTCCCTTTTAGCAGGAATAAATCTCCAGCAGAACCAGGTTCAGAGGTGGCATTCGTCTGCTTTGACTGGTTGGGGTTAGTGGACAGAAGGACCAACAGAACAGGATAGCGAGATTGAACATCAGAGTGTCCCAGACTAGATGAGCCGTGAACCACAGATCAGGAACTGCCATCATCAGCTTCAGGACACCTGAAACAGAAAAGAGAGTGAAGGGCGAGGAGAAGGCACTGACTGCAGAAAAACATGATACAGTATTAGCAGGTCTGCCAGCATGGTTTAGGGCTTTGTTCCTAGAATTTAGGCTAATGCTATTAGACAGTATAATATAATTATTTTTTAGCTCATTAGAAAGGTGACGAATCCCTTCCCGTAGATTGGTAATTTCGTTGTTGATGTTTAGTAATAAAATGTCTATCTGACTGTGGCTGAGGAGCGGCGTTTCCATGGTCTTTAAATGTGGCGTTACAGACGAGACCTTGTCCACTCTAGTGGTGAGGTTAACGCTGTTATACGATTTAGCGAATAAGTAGTTTAGCCTTAAGTTGAGGAGCGGCATCTCCATGGTCTGTAGATGCGGCCATTACCGACGTTGTTGATTTGCACAGTTGAAGTAGCGATTTAATAACAGAAAAAAACAATAACTGAATGGCAGGTCCTCATGTGTTTGACGATTTTCAAAAAGTGGGCCTGGAAAACAACTAGAAAAATAATATTTCTTACACTGAAATATTGAAAAATATCATTTGCTTAATTTTCTAAAGGGATAATTTCTCTGTAGCAATGAGCCACATATATTCTCTTAAAATAATACGTTTCAACTTGCACCATAGACATGTTCTGTTATTTCATCTATTATTTTAATAGATGTGTGGGCATCAGGGGAGTGACAATCCAGGATAATACTCCCCATGTTTAAAAAAGGGTAACCAGTTGACACCAGAGTAATGGAGGGAAGGCAATGGCTAATAGCTTAACATCAGATTAAAGTTAAGCAATATGATTTTCTTTCTGCCCATTAAGTGCCCTGAGGTTCCCACATGTCCTACGCTTTGTCAAGGTTTCTTCTCATAACTTCTGAGTCCCTGATGACATGGTCACAGATAATGACCTCTCACACTTGCCAGAAGGGTTCTTTTTCGTAAAAAGTGGCGGGATGAAGATCAGTTTCTCATGGTCGTAAAAAGCTTAAGTGCCCTCACTTGGTGAGGGAAGAAGACAATGAGTATTTTAAGGTCTTGTTCACTAGAAAAGTTAGATGGAGGAAGAGATGGTGAGCTGGATTAGGCTGGTGTTCTTAGGGATGATGACGCTCAACTGGTCCATTGTGGAGAAGAGAGAACAGAGCCATAGGCAAACATTTCCATCTACCTTTTGATTTATCCTCCAATCATCACTAAAGATCTTTAGCTTTGGGTAATTACTTAAAAACAAGATTGCATAAAATCATCATATAGATACTAGATAGGGCAAAGAACTTAGTGTAGTCCTGCTTGGTTGCTAAAGGCCAGTCGGGCTAGCGTGGGCAGCTGGCAAAGATATCAACCTTATGAGATGTAAGGTTAATGGACAAAGACCCAGGAAATTCTTAAGAGATTAAAGGTATTATGTGGATGAAAAGTATAATTTTTTGCCTGAACAATGAGGTCACAAGGTAATTCTAATAAATAAGACATACTGAAGCTCTGATGCTATTCTGACCAACCAGCATTACTAAAACATTTTAATTGTACCGGTAGATTCTTCACTAGTGTGAAGTGTCATTGCTTGATTTTAACACTTAAGAGCAAATGTTATTCAGTTCCATGTCACATAGTTTCAGTGAGATAACTTTTGTCTTCTTTTTGGACAGTATGTTAAGTTCAGACAAGGTTTTTCAGGAAATTTTTATCTCCCAAATCTCGCTATTACATGGAAGTCAAGTGAAACTTCATAGGAACCATCAAAGGCAATCAGTAGAACTCATTTGACCAAGAAATTTGACACATGACGGGAGATAAACATTTCCTGTAAAATCTTTGAATAAACAAAACCTCAACTTAACATACATACGTCACAATAAGTTGAAAACAGGTCCGAACCGTGCTCGATGTGGACTTTGGGTATTAAGAGCTACTGTCTTTTCGTTGGCTGTGGCTACATGTCTGAGGCCTCATAGTCATAAAACTCGCTCTAATCAATTATGGCGTACAGCTGCAGTTTGTTGGCCTGATCGTGTTTCTTACTCGGAGCACCTGCTATCGGCCGTGATAGCAGCTCACCACCGCTGAAAAGCCTGTGATTCACAATGGCCTCACAGTTGGCCTGACCACTACCAGGCACACACACACACACACACACACATCCACACACACACACACACCCACACACACACACACACACACACACACACACACACACACACACACACACACACACACACACACACACACACACACACACACGTATCGGTTTACACAGCAGCATGCGTGCCAACAGCCAACACACTCCTCCACACACAGGCTCGCAATCGTTGTCATTTTATTTTCGTGCCCATTACGATTTCACACATCTTTTCCGGGTGAGGTTTGATAATCCCTCGCAGGGCAAACGCCTGCAGACTGGCCGGGCCACAGCGTGCCAGGCTGAGACTGTCACGACACTGATTAAAAAACAACGATGGAGACTCTTAAAACCACCAAAAGGTACTTGGAAGTGGACTTGTTGACGAAACTTCATCTTTGTCTAAAAAGGCTTAGACATGATACCATAAAGTTATGTGAAGAAAAGTATTTATTTTTTGGCAATAAAGTGTACAAAGAAGAAGAAACACATCTGGTGATGCACTGTTGTCTGTTCCTATAATGCATATATGAGCATATCTATCAGGTTTTGGCACATGACTCATAGTTCAACAGTTAAGTCTCAGCCGTTCCAACTCTTCCCGATGAAACATCAGCATGCTCTGAGAGGAGAGTCAGCGCCTGTTAAAAACAGGGGTTACCTCACTGATTTTGCATGGTACAAAGCTATTAACAAACTAACGCAGACATTCTTTCCAGTTTACTGTTGGGATGTTTATGGACCCACAAACATGAATCAGAGCCCAGAACACAGGATATCACTTTATTTGAGGTGCACATTGTTACTTCTTCCAGTCATAACAACCAACCATAGAGAGAGAGTAAAAGAGGGCATGCACTTGTACTCAGCTCCAGCTCAAATTGTGCGACTCAATTGCAGAAACAGAATGTTCGCAAGTCACGATTTGTGTTCTCACACCAAACCAACCTGACTGCTCAGAATGTAAGTCCATACACGGCACGTCCGAAATGCCACGTAAAAATTAGAAGAAGACCTCATAAACAGAAGAAGAAGAAGAACCCGGAAGTGGCTAAACACTTGCGGTGCTCAGCAAAAAGAGCTTCAAAAAAAAGCAGCGATGTGATGGACCAGGAACTGGCTGGACTGCGGTCCGTCATTTCTACAGTGGTCCTACGGTGTTCACGCATACCAAGTGTAAGAGTTTGAGGTAAGCCGGTCCATGGCACTGCTTCGACAGTACGATACCATCACGAGGGGCGACCAGGATTTCAAACAGGTTTGATTATCTTACAACCATACGATCGTTGATCGGGAGCTGGTTGTGAGCTGTTAGACGCTTCTCTATGTATTACACGACACATGATTTAGCAGAGACTCCTGAAATAGACGCACAAGTGAAACATTGGCTCAAAATGGGCCAAAAATCGCACAGTGTATGCCCGCCTTTAGTGACCTCAAGATCAGGTATATGATCTTGACAAATGGACAGCTCTAATGCATACCTGTCAAGTATCCCGTTTTGGCCGGCAAACCTCCGTATTTTACCCCTCTTTCCCGCCATCTTCCCATATTAGTATTTTCCCGTAAATATCCCGTATTTTAAAGTAATAATAATTAAAAGATGCCTAACTAAACTGAACTCTGTCACTAGCCTCACGAGAACTTCCACCTGAAATGGCCTGAGTGGCAGCTCTGGTGAGATTTGTGCTGACAGCAGCAACAAACCCAGAAACAACTCAGAAAAGAGATGATGAATGAAGACGTTCCGGCGAAAAAAAAGAAAAATGAAGAACTGGTGTAAATACGTTGTAGCAGCATGGGACACAGTTACACGTTCTGTAAGATTAATAACTGAGATTTTAACGTGTACCACAGCGGAAGGAATGACGTAAGTCACCATGAAAAATCAGCCAATCACAAGCTCCACAAATATATACTGCTTTATAAAGTGTTAAAGAATGTAAAGTCTGCAACAAATGTGTCTAATAAGTCATTAGTGAATACTAGAGAACCACATGAGTGAGCATGAAAAATTATCAGAAAATATGTAATAAAAATAAAATGTTAATGTCTAACTTAAAGACAAGCAATGTGAAATTAACAGTAAATATGCAACGTGTTGACTTGTATAGAAACTGTAAGTATATTAAATAAACACATGTGCTTCATATACACATTTATGTTTTTATTTAGGCTGTTTTTAGATATAGAAAACTATAATTTTTCATATATCATTTGATTAGCTTTCGCTGCTTTTACTTCTCAGAACAACATGTAAAGCTCAGTTAGATGATTAATGAGTGTCACATATTGTGCAGCTGTTTGTTAATAAATGTCCCTGTAAAGCATTTTGCATCAGCAAATTTAACCCAGAATTGTTTTTCTGGTCAGACTTTATTTGATAAAATTCTCAAGATTTATATCATATATCACTATTTTTAGAAAATATATTGAGATATGAGTTTTGGTCCATATCACCCAGCCCTAGTAGGAATGTTCACAGCATTTCAATGTTAATAAAGGTCAGCCTACCAGATTCTAATCACATAATTATATTTAGGAAGTGGTTGACCAGTGGCTATTTTAGATTTCTTGTACACCTATTTTAAAATATAAGGGATACTGGAGCTTGGTTGAGCGGGTGGGACGGCTCGTAGTGGGAGCCAGAAAATGTCCCTTATTTTGAAATCCAAAACTTTACAGGTATGCTCTAATGAAGAGCATTGGTTGAGATAAATGAGTTCAGATTTCCTCCCAAGCCGAATCATTTCAGTCTTCTGTAGTGAACGTTGGTTTGTGTTTTATGTTTTTTCACTAATTTTCGCGACTGTATTTATTGCTAATGACTTCAGGTTAAAGGGTGAATCCATACCATCAGTTCTGAGATGCTGCTGCTGCTGCTGCTGCTTTGTACACAAAGAAAAGAAAAAAACTACCGTAAACACAGCAAGCTTGAAGCATTAGGTTGAAATGCTTCAGTGACAAAATCCCAGAGATTCCATTAACATTCATGGCTCAAACTTTGGTTATACTCAATAAAAAAACCTCCCATTCCCACCACGTTAATCTGTGTTCTGTGACAGCTATTTGGTCACAAATGTTGATTTCAACTACAATGTCAATTGATTAGTTTCTCTACCTGGTTTTCCTACGAAAAACAGAAAACAATAGTGAGGGAGCCTCCTGCATCCTCACTAATAATATATTGTTGACAATTACAATTACAATTACAATTACACTTCTTGTTTTACACACATTTCTGTCTTAAATGCCAAATACTCAAAATATATCAGCTAACAAATCATCACCAATTTTTTTAAATCCCGATCATTTCCAACTGCTTTGTCAAATTTGAGTAAATTGTGCTATACCCAGAGAACTTGGTGGTGACTTGGCTTAGCTAGCGCAGTGTGCTATACAACCTGTGACAGCTACAGTCAAGTTTCAATAAATCAAATTTGTCATTGCTGGGTAAGTAAGGCCTTACTGTAACAGGAGATGTGGACTTCAGGGGGCGTTAGAATGGTGAGGGAATGTTTGTGGGGGGTCCGAGGTTAGAAGTCATGGCTGTAAACAGTAGCAGCGTTCAGCAGGGCAGGTAAGGCCCGACCTGTTATTTACCAGCTACGACAGCGACCCAGGTCACGGTGGAGAGAAAAGGAGGAAGGGGGGGGCGGGGGTGCTGCCTTACCCGTGGGGATAGGAAGTTGCTCAGGGGGTCGAGGGTCAGGGAGGCGGAGCAACAGAGGAAAAGATGAGTGTGTGTGTTTGTGGACACGAGGGGGTCGTACTGACAGGTGGGACGCCTCGGCAAAGCACTCACACCTGCCCCACCTGTCAATCAGCAGCCAGCGTGTAGAGCAGAGGTGGACAACTTCTATCACAGCGGGTGCCACAAAAATGTGTTTGTTTGATCAAAGGACCACATTATCAACATTAACGTCGGCACTTACAAGAATGAGCAATCTGAGCATTAACACAGGAAACAACAAAAAGTTTTTACAGCACTTTTCTGTGTTTTTCTGTCATTCTGTGTATGTTTGTTGTCTTGCACGCTATGAGACATTTTGGGCACATCTGTTGTCTAAAATGTGTGTTTTTTGGAGTCATATTGTGTATTTGTTTTGTTATTTTGTGTATTTTTGCAGTAGTCTTGCTTATTTTTGTTGTCGTTTTGCTTGTTTGTCAGTACTGTGAGTAATTTTTTGTGTTTTTCTTGTCTTTTTGTGTACTTATGTTGTAATTTTGTATATTCTTTGTCATTTTGTCATTTGTTTTTTGTAGTTTTGTGTTATTTAGAGTAATTTTGTGCATTACTGTCGTTTTGTTCATTTTTGTAGTAGTTTTGTGTGTTTTTGGAGTATTTTCTGTATTTTCATGCAATGTTGTAATTCTTTGTACAGTATATTTTTTTTATGTATTCTTGCTTTAGTTTTGTGTGTATTTTTCTGTCATTTTGTATGTTTACTTTGAGGGCTGCATGGAATTACACCTTGTCTGGTGTAGACTGTGCATCTCTATATTTGTTTTTGTATTTAGTGAAACACTAGATAGTATACTATTGTAGTATTTATTATAATCAATTTTAAAGTCTGCTTGGATCTGGATTTTTGTGACTGATTATAGCTTTTAGTGAAAAGGATTACATCCGTTACATTTATCCTGATCATGGAGTTCGATGTTGATTCTAGACAAATGTTCACCAAATGTCAATATTAAAGATGAGAGTCATAAATTGCTGACATGAACACTCACGACCAGTGTTGTGCTAGTTACTGAAAAAAAGTAACTAGTTATCGTTACTAGTTACTTCATTCACAAAGTAACTCAGTTACTGTTTTGATTACTTACACCAAAAAGTAATGCGTTACTGGAAAAAGTAACTTTTGAGTTACTTAGAATTAAAGAATGTATTATTTATTTTGGGTCATTTGTGTCCATACAGCTTCATATTAGTGCTGTAATAATATAATAATCCACTGTTGATCAACTGCTATAAAACAACCATAAATGATGTGCATAGAAAGCACAAAACAGCTGCTCCAAAATTAAAACAGTTATTTTTAAGCCTTAGCACAGTAATGTAAAGTAAGCTGTGTGTATTCAAGGTGCACATTCTGCTGTTGAAAATGCTTATAAAAATAAATGTGGAAAAACTAATTCACAGCATTTTTCTCAACTACACAATGATAGTATATAAATATCTGGTTAATGAGCTGCTGTTAGCAGTGACTCAGCAGTAGCGACAGGCTGCATATTTACAACAACATACCGTGCAGTAGTTTGGCTGACCTGTCCCTGGGGAACAGTCACAGTCCGTTAAAATCCAGCCGCAGTGTTAGCTTAGCTTCACTGATGCATCTTTTGGAGACAAAAATAATGCGCGTATTTCCACTCTGAGAAGCACATCCTGTTCTCGCATTGACTTGCCATGATTGGCGTATGTGATGTAAACAGAAACATGCTGACAATGCTTTTTCTTCTACTGTTTTACCGTGTTTGGCACGGTGTCCCGCAAAAATATGTAGCGCCACTGTAAACAGGAAGTACACTGCAGCTAGCAAAGTAACGGAAAAACGCACCATATTGTAACGGTAACAGCGTTATTTCTCTAGAAAAAATTTGCGTTACAGTACTAGTTACTGTCAAAAGTGATGTTGGGGCGGTAACGCGTTACTACTGCTCACGACTTAGACAGTCTGTAGTTGGTTATTGACAGAAGTGTATTTTTCCTGTCTCATTTCACAAAAATGTAAATGTTTCTAAATAAATCTAAATGAGTACAAAACACCAAGCTACAACACTTGATATCAGCTAAATAAGATTCTCAAATGCAATACTAAAAATTTGAAAAAACTGCTTGAGTTTAGTTCCACTTTAAAGGGGACATATCATGCTAAATCCACTTTTTTAGCCCTTAAATGCATTTTGTTGTATATTTAGAGTGCTTAGAAGTACAGAAAAAATCAAATTAGTCTCTTCAGGTGCTCTGTAGATATCTTTATATTCTGTTTTGCTCATATTTTTCAATCTGTTTCGATTTTTCTATTCTCTATTACGTTTTTTGAACTATTACATCACAGTATTTACAGCGGAACTGCCAAATTAGTACATCAACTCCAGGTCCAACACTTCGAGCAATCCGCCATTTTTATTTCTCGCTTTTATTTTGTAGTCCAAGCTCAAGGATGCCGAAGTTACGAGAGGATAAGTCAAAATGTTGGGTTGTTGGATGTAGTAACCCACACGCTTCATTACACCGTCTCCCAGCATCAGAACCTTTTCAAAGTGCCTGGTTGAGTTTTATTTTTCACAGAAATGTACCCACATCTGTGGGTAAGGTCATTTTTGTGTGCGCGAAGCACTTCAAGGATGACTGCTTCAGCAACCTTCGCCAGTATAAAGAAGGATTTGCCGAAAGACTTTGTCTGATTGAGGGTTCAATTCCTTCTATCTTTGGAGACGACGAACAGAGCACTTCGGTAAGCTGTAAATAACGCTAAAAAGTGTGATGATAAGACGTCCCTGTCATTGTTTTGTTAGCATTAGCAGTTGCACCGTCTTCAGACTTCATATGTTAGCGCTGTGTGCTCGTTTTAGATCCTTGATGATATGGCCTACGTGATTTAATTTAAGTCTAAAGTTTTCATTAGTCATTTCATTTTGCTGTTTTTGTCTTTGAAAAGACTGTATTAAAATGCAATTCGTGACGTTAGCTTGGCGCTAGCGTTAGCTCGGTGCTTGTGTTAGCTCACTTGTTAGGGTTCTGCAGGTTCATCATCATTTTCATCTCGCTCCGCTGGGTCAGACTCTGGCTCAAACATGTAAAGCTGGATGGACAAGTCTTCTGTTGTTGACATTTTGTAAATAACCTCTGAATAAAAAGTTTATGCGCCGCTACATAGCCGTATCTCTTCTATCAAACTACAAAAATGGCCGAGCAGGGTGGAGTTGAACCGTGTCACCTGAAGAGGGGGCGGGGTATGGAGTGTCTCATTTGCATTTAAAGAGACCGCACCAAAACGAGTTGCTCTCAGAAGCACATCAGAAAAGGGGTAGAAAAGGGGTGGAGCTATAATAATGAGGAATTCAGACTCAAGCATTGCAGTTCTGCTTTATATAGACCACAACTGTATGATTTATATGTAAAAAGGAAGGATTTAAAACCATGATATGTCCCCTTTAAAGACAATCAACTATAACAAGCCTGAATACAGTTTGAGGTCAATCCACTTTTACTTTTTTCATCATTTTACTCAAGTGACATCTTTGTCCACCAGTGTAGAATTAGTTATAACAAGATGTAGTGAAAATATCTAGTACAATCAACAACAGTTTGATATAAAAAAAGATGGAAGCGGAAATTAAAAGTATGATGAAGGTCAAATTAAGCTCCTGGCCAATCAGTTACTCTGTTCACAGTTGGTCAGTCGACTGCTTAGCTCCATCCCTCCGTGTGTGTGTGTGTGTGTGTGTACATTTGCTGTGTCAGTGGCAGGTGCAGATTAGGACGGGTCGTTGTCCTGACAGTTGCAGACGACCCAAAACAACACATGTGACACACAGACACACAAAGCTCCTTCAGTGACTCAGCATTGGGTGTGATGTGTCGTATCGTAGGTACACAACTCTTGAAAACGCTGCACATGCAGAATTTACGTATTTACACACGCAATGAAAGAACTGCAGTTTTATTGGTGGTTTTATTAGACCAAGTATTTATTCATTCAGGATCCTTAAGTTTACAGTGATTTAAAATCATTTTATTATTAAAGTATGTAAAATGATTTTTTTTCACGAAAGTTAAATTGAATTAAATCATTCAAATTTGCCATCAGTTTTTTGCTAAACAAACAAACAATGTGTCTGATACAACTATATTATCTATATTATTTTAATATTTTTAATGTTGAACGGTTTTTATTTATCCTAAATATTTAAATGTATATTTCAATTCTTGTTCAACACAAATCTTTCTCTGTTTTACACGTATTGAGAGAAGTTGAGATGCTCTAAAGTCAAGGTTCCCAACTTGTGGGTTGACACCTAAAAGTGGGACTGGTTTGCATTGGCTTTTGGGAGTTTTTCCCTACAATAAAGTATTGTGCTTTTATTTTGAAGGGTATTTATTTATGAATGTGTAATGCTGGAAAAAAAAAAAAAATCTATTTTCTCCGCAATATAACTTTTCTCTCTACCTTATTACTCTATTATTAATAACCAAAGTGAAAGTCATAATTCTTTTATGCTTAAATTGTGCAATACACACAAGTGCAAAATAAAAGCAATTCATTCCTCACTGGCACCATTACCTGTTTTTGATTTTATAATAAACTTCAGTTTTAAAATGCTCCTGGAGCAGTTAAGACACGCCCACTCTATACCCTAAAATCTCCAATGAACAATCTATGCTATGCTAACTAGCTACACATTACTCAATATACCTCTCTATTCACTCTTCTCTCTATCCAATCTACTCACCACAGATTGTAGAGGCCACAGATGCTAGTTTTTATAAAAGGGGTGGGGCTAACAGAGCTTGTGTGTGGCGCAAGAGTGTCGCAATACGTCACATGATCTTGTTCTCAGCCAATAGCAAAAATCACTTGTAATAGTCTGGTTTCAACCCATAGAGGGCAGTCACTGTGACATTTTACAACTAAATAAGACAAATTGAAATACTTTGTTTTTTTTTTTTTTTTTTTTAAAGGATTTTTTTGGCTCTAGTGGCCTTTATATGACAGTTGCTTGACAGGAAAGGGGGTCAGAGAGAGCAGGGAATGACACGCAGGAAGGGGTCCCAGGTCGGGAATCGAACCTGGACCCACTGCAGGTGAGGAACTATAGCCTCTGTACATGGGGCGGGCGCTCAACCCACTGAGCTAAACACCGCCCCGAAATTGAAATACTTTGACTAAAATGTTGAGAGTTGGACCAGAATCAATTAACAGCACTACTTCATACCCAAGTACATTTGTATTCAGCAGAAAAAAGTGGTTTTAAGGTTTAGTTACTCTTTAAAGGCAGGTAATTTTCCAAAACTAGCATGATTTTGAAAGTAGCATCCTCCGAGTGCGCCGCTTTTACCTGCCCCCTCTCTTCTGTGCTTCCTCTAAAGCCACGCCCCTCACTCACATGCACGTGTGCTGGTTCTCCAAAAGCGGACCTCAGCTCATCGCTTGTATTGTGTAGAAACTACATCATCTCATGTCTCATTCAGCAGTATGTAAACACTAAACTTTATCATTATATATGTTAAAAACAGGACACAAAGCTCAGTTTTAACTCTGTCACCGGTGACGCGTGTTAAGGGAGGTGTTGCATTGTGGGAGGCGGAGGCATAATTGGTTTGTTTACGTGTTGGGTAATGTAGTTTTTCGGTCAGTCAGTCAGTAGATGTTCTCCATGTGCGCTCTCTCTGTGACGTTTCATGCAGCGTGTTCATGACCATATGAGAGGATTAAAGTACATCATCCCCTCAGATACCTGCCTGCTTCTTCCTCCCTGCCCTCACCCGGTATATGCAGAGTCGGCATTACGGACCACTGTTGTTACCAGTAGGAACAAGCCACAGCTGGGGTAATACTCAGTGATTTACCAGGCCTCTTTACCACGGTTCGGAGATAACCTGGCAAAGGTAACACACACTTTGAGTGTGGGCTAGTGCACGCAAGGGGTCGAGAACGTGCAGGGAGACAAGGAGACGTGATTGGTTTATAAAAAACAAACCATCTTTTTTTCATTGGTCGAAGTTTTTACAGGCTTACAGCTGCTACAGATGACAGATTTTCTTCGTTCCTGTTTCAGAGCACAACATTCCTTAATTTCTGTCAGGACATAAAGACAATTTCAACCAAAAACTTAAAAAGTGTATCTGGAGGAAATTACCTACCTTACCTTTAAGTAATAAAAGTAATTCAATCCACTCAACAAAAGCTTTACAGATGAATTGATTGAGTTTACATGTTTGTCATGTCGTTAACCATCACACTGTGTTGAGCTTTCACCCTGCACTGAGGACACACTGTTCAGTTAAAAGCAAAAAAAAAAAGTTCAAATGTCTGTAGAGGGCGCTAATCCTACTGTACTGCCAGAGAGTGTTCGTGTGTGTGTGTGTGTGTGTGTGTGTGTGTGTGTGTGTGTGTGTGTGTGTGTGTGTGTGTGTGTGTGAGAGAGTGTGTATTGTGAAGGCCATGAAAGACCCATGGGACTCTCCAGTTGCAGGCCTGCAGACTGGCTGGCACCCTCAAAGTAGCTTCTTCATCCTGGAGACAGCTGTTGTCTCCGTGACGACAGAATCAGCCAATGAGGGAGTGGGAGGGGTGGGGTTTACAGTGTGTGTAAGTACTTGGATAATAGTGTGTGTGCCAGTGCATCCAGCACTGGTTGTTGGTCTTGAATGTGTGTTGTAAGTGGATATTATGGAGGCTTAAAAGAACATTTGAAAGAAAAGAGAGTTTGTGCTGAGTTGTGTGTCCGTGTTAGTGGTCCAGTCCAGTTGGCTCGCTGCAGTAAACACCATTCTTTCAGTCCCTCTGTGATAAAGGAAAGGGGCTCCACATACTCTCAGTTTGGGGGTCTGATCCAGGATGTGTAAAGAGCCCGCTGGGACCATCCAGGGTTAGCTTACATCCAGCTCACAAGCATACTTGCCATGTTCTACAGATCACCTATATTTAGCATGAATTTCTACCATTACCAATGAGTATGTCCATACTAGTGAATTACTGGTGATATTCCTATACTCTGAAAGAGATTTATTTAGTTTTTAGTATTTTCAATTTTCAAAATAATAATATTCTTCAATGAAAATGTATCTTAAAGCAGAACTATGTAACTTTTTCACCTTAATAAATCCTTCTCGTAGTCCCTGTGAGGGTAATACAAGTGTTTATGGGGTGATTGGGGGGGGGGGTCTTTCATCTCCCCCTGCTGTCTCTGGCCAGAAAACAGCACTTGCAACTTTCCTGCCTCCGACCCGGTGGCAAAACGTAGTGCTTTACGACAGCCCAATACAAACTAATGCTAGATTATGCACACGGTTGTCTATAAATTCACTTTTCTGAAACCTATATCATGGTGGAGCCAGAAAAAAAAGGCAGAGAAGACCTTTGTCTGAGGAATGGAGCAACTCCATGCAGTGACAGCTCAGCAGCAACACACAGCAATCACACACACTGTCGTCACAGCACCAGACACACACACACACACACACACACACACACACACACACACACACACACACACACACACACACACACACTCACAACCCAGCGCTCCATCAGGCAGCACACACACAAATATCCATCCATCCATTTTCAGAGCCGTTTTGTCAGCACACGAACACATCACACACATTTCCATGCTCCCTTCTGTATTACTCCCACATCATTGATTTATTTTACTTGTCTCTCTTTCTCATACTGTTCACATGGTCACATGGGACTATATAATTGTGAACGTACCCTTAGTGTCACTGTTGTATTAGGACGACAGTGACATAATTAAAAGAGACCTTTAGGGGCAGCGCTAAGCACAAGTTACTTAGTTCTGCTTTAAACCAGCTTTCACCAAATCAAATCTTTGCGTCAATGCTGGGCATTCATTGTTTCATCAAATTCATCAAGGGAAATCTCAGTGGAATTCACTATGATACAAAGCAAAACTAAGTAATATAGTAAATATCCACTTAAATATTTAGAGAGAACAATAATAATGATCACTAAATCAGATCAGGTTACAATGTCCTGATACTGACACTGGTATTGTAGAGCTGTTTAAAGGTAATATAATACATGTTATATATAGTAGCTGTTTGGTATTTTGCACCAGTGATTTTGACCCTGAATCTTCTTGTTTAAACTCTATTGCTAAAAAATAAAAATCGAGATAGGATTTTTTGTTTGTAATGCCCAGCCCTATGGCAGGCTGACCCAGTCACTGCGTCTACATGATTCAGAATAGTTTAGTCGAAAGCAAATTTAAGATGTACAGTATATATAAACAGGTTAGCTCGGCTGGAATTGGACAATACGTAGCTCGATTAACACACCCATATAATGTGATTGACAATCCAGCTAATAGCGCATGTTAGCTTGATAGGGATCAGACAAAGTATTCTACACATGCTAATGTAAATGGCTAACTGCATAGCGACGAGAAGCAGAAGACGTAGTTTTGAACAGATGAGGAAACCATTTTTATGCTGTAAAGCTAAAGTGACACATGTAGCTGATTAATCTGTGACCATATTCATCTAAATATACACACTGTAAAATAATGACCATGACATTTAATTCAAATGAATTACCAACAGTTTGTTTTCTGGAGAATCAGTGCTGGCGCTTGTCCTGTAAAAAGTTGTTTTGAGAAATCGTTAAAATCAGGCTCTTTGTGATTTCATTTCAATGGTAGAAAGAACAATTTTCCGATGAATGAATATCTTAAAAATAAAAAGAAATTAAAAAAGGCTTTTTCAGCTTGTTATTACATATTTTGTACACTATGAAAGGGTGTTATTTTCAGTTTGACTACACGTGACCACTGTCTGTGATATCCAGATCTTTAAAAGTGATGAAAGGATCTTCTTAGCAGGAACTTGACAGAGACAGCTGCTGCTGAGGAGTCTGAGAGCCTAAAAAGCCTGTCAACCTGAGCAGACAGGTGGAGAGCATACATTGTAACCAGATGAGAAAATGAAGGTCAAACTGTAAAGTGATTGGCCAGATGATGTTGTGACATTTGCTCTTCAGGAAGTGACCAAGGACCTCTGAACATGATGTCCAACGCACTGGTGGTAACCTCCTGCTGATGGGGTCCGACAGAGAACAAGGGCAAGCATGGGACAGTATAATTACAAAGAAACGTGTGTGTTTGCGTGCTTTTGTTTAAAAAAAGAAAAACATTTTATAGCACAAAAGAGTCATGGAAAATGGCATTTTTGATATGGCATATTTGTTCTAATGTCTCTATAATGTTATACATCATCCAGGGGTGGACTTGGACAAAAATTCAGTCCTGGCATTTTCTATCCAGACCAGCCGAGTACATTATCAGAGACACCACGTAGAAGCTGTTATTAAGTCAGTAATGCTTAACATGTGGCTTTTCATGCCTTCATTCGAATTATTATTCACCCCAGAAAACCTTAAAAGGGGGAAACCTTTTCCCATTTTTACCCCTTTTCAGACTTTTGCCAATAAACACCTATTTTTTCTTATATTTTGTTCATTTTTGCAATTTCTTTTTGACACTTTTATCCAAACAAGCTAAGTTTTGCCCAATAAATATCATTGTTTCCTTTTTTCTTTTTGTTCCACATTTTTGCCCTTTTTCACTATTGTTTGCCACAGTTTGCACATTAAAGCTACCCTTTGCCATTACATACCACCTGGTTCTTTATTTGTCAAATTTTTGGACACTCGACTGCTTTTGGATCATTTTAGTCACTTTGCACTCTTTTCTTGCCACATTTTTTCCTCTTTTGGACCATTTTTGACCACCACCTGTTACCATGTCTGCCTCCACTCGCTCGGCTTTACAAAAAAAAAAAAAAACCAGAGAACCGGACTTCAGGTTGACGGCCTTTAAGAAATTCATCAAAACTTCTAGAAAAAACATTTCCTCATCATTTTTTTTATTTTATGTGGACTTACTTCACTTTCTATAAAGTCGGTACTAAAATTCTGTGTCATTGGTTTCATTCCATAAAACAATCTAAAAAATGTTAAATGTGTTAAAAAAAGTTGTTATGACACCTCTTAAATTTCAGGTAAATTGAATGAGACTCAACCATGGCTTTAACAAATAAACAATGTATTGATTTAGTAATCAGTGATTATTTTTGCTTTCTGAAATAAATTTAATAAAAAAAAAAAATCCTCACTCGGCCTTTTTAAGACGTGATATTTTCTGGTCAATCATATATATCACATTTACTTAATTTCTTCTGCATACTATGGAAACCTGTTTCCGCCACAAAAAAAAAAAAAAAAAAAGTCATTATGGCAAATGAGATAGTAAAGTCATAATTATGAGAAAATTATTTTTAATGTAAATTTGCAAAGAAACTACAAAATGTGACAAAATCATTTTCCAATAAAGTCTTATTTATGTACTTCCACTATTTTCTACACTATGTACCATGTGTTGAATACAAAGAACTAAATAAACAGCCAAAATATGTGTAATTATTATTCATTAAGAATGGTAACAGTATGTGTCTGTAGACTGCTGCAAATGCTCATAATTATGACTTTCTATCTCATAATTATGACTTTCATTCTTACAATTCTTACTTTTTATCACATAATTATGACTTTCTACCATATAAATATTCTTTTTCTCACAATTATGACTTTTTATCTCATATTTATGACTTTCTTTCTCATAATTATGACTTTATATCTCTCAATTATGACTTTCTATCTCATAATTATGACTTTTATTCTTACAATTATGACTTTTTATCTCATAATTATGACTTTATATCTCATAATTATGACTTTATATCTGATAATTTTGACTTTTTATCTCACAATTATGACTTTATCTCATAATTATGACTTTCATTCTTACAATTATTACCTTTAATCTCATAATTATGACTTTCTACCTTATATTTATTCTTTTTCTCACAATTGACTTTTTGTCTCATATTTATGACTTTCTTTCTCACAATTATGACTTTCTTTCTCACAATTATGACTTTCTTCCTCATAATTATGACTTTCTATCTCATAATTATGACTTTCATTCTTACAATTATGACTTTTTATCTCATAATTATGACTTTCTATCTCATAATTATGACTTTCTATCTTATAATTATGACAAGTGATACAGATCGTAAGTGATGCACAACCAGCAAAAGCACAAAAATCCTATTTTTAAACACAGAACTCTATGTACAAGTTTGATACATTGATTATGAAAATTACGCCATAGTTGTTTTATGCTCAGTTGCCATTGATGTGTCAATGTGCGTGTTAATGGGTAAATAGCAAATATTCTATACCTTTTCTAGGCTTCATTTTCATTGAGGCTAATGCAGAGACCGACAAATGAAAGGTCAGCTCAGTTCACTACAATATGGGGCTTGTCAACAACAAGTGCCAGCATAAGATCATCCAGAATCATCACCTGATGTAGGATAAATACATGAACCAAGCAGAATTTCACTGAATGGGCTTTAAAATGCACTTAACGTAACACGAAATCACTCGTTAAAAGGAATTTGCTTTTGCCATCGGAGACAATCCACCTGGTATGAGAACGCTGCCCAGTATCTCCTGCTTCCTTCCCAGTAGCTGGACAGAGAAACCTGAAACTAACTAGCTGTCGAGCAGAGGCCACACTGGGGTCAAGTCCAACGTCCAAATAATGGAATCAGCCGATGATCAACAAGTTCGAGGTGTTGAAGCCAAAGAGTTTGAAAATGGCTGCGAGTAGAGCACAGAACACTAACCCTCCATGTTTATACTTATGCTAACCCTAACTAACCATAATCACTAACCGCTAATCACTGACCTAACCACATTACATTTTTTATTTGAATAATATCCACTGTTATCCAGGTTTATTTATTATTTGCTCATCTTAAATACTTGTTTTAATCAGAAATAAATTGGGTTAAAAGTGACAAAAAAATAGTTGAAAAGGTGGTGAAATGGAATTTTAAAATGAACAGAAATTGGTTAAAAGTTGCAAATTAAAGTGGCCAAAAATGGACAGAAGAAATGGTAAAAAAGTGTTCAAAGTGTTAAAGATACGAGCATTTAGTTTAAACTGGGTAAAATAATGAGCATGACAATTTATTAATGTGGTTAACTTGGAAAAATAAGCATGAAATATGGTGAAAAGAGGTTAAAAGTGACAAAAATGGGTCAACATATGAGACATTAGGTGGAAAAAGTGTTGGAAAGGGTTTATTAGTGCTGAAAATGTCTTGAAATTGCAGAAAAGGCATTGGAATTTGAAGGAGAAGTGACAGGAATGGGAGTAATGTCTCAAAAATGCTTTAAAAGGAGCAAAAATATAGCAAGAAAAAGTGATGAAAATTGGTTCAAATATGGAAAGTTTGGTGTAGTTGCACACACACACACACGAAAACACACACGCCCATTGACTTTGGTCAGTTGTATTTATGTAGTCTGTTCAGACAGAATATTAATGTGGTAAATGTGTGTTGCAGTTAACAGCTAACATTGGGTCATAATAGCATTTTGCAGAGGTTTGGTATTTTATTCTACAATGATGCTTAAAAGTAAGAATGTCAAAGCACGTTTTGTTGACGCTCAAATGCTGTATTTGGACTTTATTTATTAGCGCTTCCTAAAACCTTTACGCCCCTCCACAGATCAATTACCCACAGCCCACCCTGAGTCTTTGTCTCCACGACTTGCAGGACAGAAAGTCATTTGTCAGTATTAAAGTGGATCATGTCGGGAGCCATCGTATGTACCAAGGTTAGGGCACAACAGTTGAATAAACATGAATGAGGGGATGGATTTCAGTCTGGCTGCTGGGCTCACCTCAGGGTAAACACAGACAGCATCGGGGTTCTGGTGCTCAGGTATCAAACTGAGCCACGAATTATGCCAAAAACCCCTCCAACTCAGACTTTGGACGACGGTGAGCTTTATGTCTCTTCTTTGGTGATCGTTTCATCTAATGTTCAGTCTGAGAGGGTCAGCCTGTGACCTGCTGGACAAGAAGACCAAACATATCCACAACATGGGAAGCTTTTTGCCTTTGGTTTGGATTTTTTGTCATTTGTTACTTGGTTATCCATTATGTCTATTATTTATTATTATATTATCGAAATGAATTGTAATCACTGTCATAAGGACTTAGTAGGATAGTTGGTGTGTAACCATAGGAGGAACCAAACAACTGGATTAGGTTACATCTAGGATTAATAGGCAGGATTGGGTTCAGTTATAATTGTAATTGCGTAAATGATAATTAATTTCAATTATGGTGTAATGGAAATGGAAGTGGTCAGCTAAATAGTGAGAGAAGCTTGATTGGGAACGGGTCACACCTGGGTACAAAACATGACCCTTAACTCAAACACTCGAGCTACGTTTCCATTACACTTGGAAATGCGCAAAATCTAAATAATAACTGGTAATGGAAACACCTGAATTAAAAAAAAAAAAAAACACTCAAATGTTGCTAAAATGTTTTTATCCTTTTATGAGGAAAAATTTTAAATGTTTCGATATTGGAACAGAACGTGACGTACGAGAAATTTCTTAGGATTATACTTAAAACTGATTACTGCCACATTAGAAACAATGGAATAGGAAGTGTTATAAGGAGGTTTTGAGTGTCCATCTTCCTGCGGTGACGTCTCGGGGAATGAGATTTCACGGGAGTTACGAGGTTCCTGTCCAAAACAACGTTCAACGGAAACACGCTCAAAGCGCATTTTCACTTTGTCGACACTCAGAAGTATTGTTTTTAATTTGCAAAAATCTGTAATGGAAACCCAGCTATTGACATCACTGGGAGGTGGAGACACAAGCAGGAAGACCTTGGAAGCACAAAGACATGTTAAACGACCCAGTTCTCAGTGACAGAGATGGTTCTGCTGCCCAGTGGTTGGAGACTACCACTGCTCTACAGAGAGAGACATTTAAAAATAAAACTAAATACTAGACAGAAGTTAAAACATCATTTTCATATTCAAATATTACACCCCACATCAGGAGATTCACCAACAACCTTTTGAAAGCAACTGCCCCCCCCCCCCCCCCCCCCCCCCCCATCACCAGGTACTAAACCCATAAACTTGTTTGTTTATCTGACTTCCCAGTTGGCTCTGGAGTGCCCCCTTCCCAAAGCTATACTGAGGAAATGACTACAAAGGTCACGACCTCTAAGCCAATGGGCTCATGTCCAATCAGAAGGTCACAGGCATTCAAGAGGGACTTCACGTTTCTCAGACTGTCACTGAGATGGTGAGTTAATCCCATCATGTTGGGGACTAGAGCAGAGCAGAAAGATCTTAACCTGCCCTTCTTCTAACCCACCTGTGGTGACCCGTGGTGGCTCATGGTCACCCGTGGTCACCTATGGCCACCTATGGCCACCTGTGGTCACCTATGGCCACCCGTGGTCACCTATGGCCACCTATGGCCACCTGTGGTCACCTATGGCCACCTGTGGTCACCTACGGTCACCCGTGGTCACCTATGGTCACCAATGGCCACCTGTCGTCACCTATGGCCACCTGTGGTCACCTACGGTCACCCGTGGTCACCTATGATCACCTATGGCCACCTGTGGTGACCCGTGGTCACTCGTGGTCACCTGTGGTCTCTCGTGGTCACCTGTGGCCACTTATGGTCACCCGTGGTCACCTATGGTCACCCGTGGTGACTCGTGGTCACCTTTGGCCACCTGTGGTGACCCGTGGTCACCTGTGGTCACCTGTACGCCATCAGTAATATTATTTCCTGCAGAAAATCCACACTAAAATGAAGAAACATTTCTTGGAACAAAAGCTTGATTTAGTGATTATTATTATTCTCTTTCTAAATCTTGTAGATAATATTTACTCATATATGTATTCAGTAGTGGACATTAACAAAATACATTTCCTTAAAGCTGATATCCGGAGTTTCTGAGAGGACGTCTCGATGTCCCGCCCTAAACAGCTCCACTTCCTCCCACTGCCTCTCCCAATCTACCAGAAGCCACGCCTCTACTTTTCTGCATGTGCATTGGGTCACACTGATATAGGTCTATGGGTCATGTAAGATCCAAAATCATACAGTATTTACCTGTTTGCTGTTGTGACGTGCTGCCTTGTTTCCGTGCACAGTTCTGTATTCACTTTGGCTGGGCACACTTGGTGATCATTTCCATTTGTATAGAGGTCTATAGGACGAAGGAGGGACTTGAATACATTAATGTATATGAATGACCACTAGCAGTAGACCATAGTAAAAGACTATTAGGTATTTTTTCGCATTTCAAAAGAATCATACATAGACATAGATTTCTCAGAAACTCCAGATATCAGCTTTAACTACTGTACTTAGGTAGTATTTTCGAGTACTGTTATGTGTACTTAACTTATTGAAGGATACTGCTAACTTTCACTTTACTACATTTGAAAGAAATATTGTACATTTCTGTGAATGTCGTTTTCATGACTTCATTTCTGATACTAAAAAGTTTCTGTTGATCCTCATATGGGTTGTTCCAGTTCTACCATATCTTTAATACGTCATGCTCGTCAATGCAAGGGCCAATCAGAGGTCGGCAGGTCACGTCTAATAGTGTTTCCTTTTTTGCATAGACTCACCCTGAGGAGGATAAAGATACTCCACCGAGAGCATCCATGTTTAAGGTTTTTAAAACCCAAAAGTACTTTGTATCATAAAAACAGTAATTATTTAATGCTGGTATTCTAAAGCCTGGTTCACTAAACAAAAGAATTACTGAACATTGTATTCTATCAGTTTTTTAGTGTTTGTTAAAAATGTATCGAATGTTACTACGAGTTGTGGAAATATCTTTTTGTTGTTGTTAACAATGTTTGTAGATTTTAAATTCATTTGAATACCATGTCATATTGGGAGATAGGTGAATGCGGAGGAGTTTGTGTAAAACGCAGGTTTTCTTTATTTAATTAGTTAGGATTGATTTTTTTATGAAACTGTTGCCTTGTGTCAAACTTGATGTTCTCGTTTTTTATTGCAACTGCGGCAGAATGAATTGCCTCTCTTATTTTTTAGGTTGTTAATCTCGAATCATTCATGACACTCAATTAGGAGATTGTTGAGACAGATATGTGTCTAATTCACTCTTCTCTTTAGCTCACACATTAATTGCAAACACTTGAGTCTCTGGGTTTTATTTCATGTATAGAGTTACCAATGCAGATAGCGAGGCAGGGGTTAGAGTCTCACTGTGAGTGAGTCCCCAACAACACTAGAAAAAAAAAGTCGCCAAGGCTCTACAAAAGGTCACCAAATTTATCGCTACAAAGAGCAGAATGAATGATGCTGCAGAATGAAGATGCAAGTTGACAATTTTTGGTCGTGTCTTTCAAATTTTGGTTTCAACAAGAAGAAAAGGGAAAGAAGCAAGTCAATGACATTATGTAAATATTAGATATTGGTGGAAAAAAAAGTGTTGATCATAGTTTATTGTTTCCTATGGCTCTTGAGAACCCTGCTATTGTCTCTCTGTGGTTATGATTCATGTACATTCTGTACAGTATGAATATATTAAACCTGACAAAAGTGTGTTTGACTTCATCTGATCTACAGTAGCTTTGCTGCTATTTACTTATATACTTAATATATATTCAAAGTAGAAAAACTCAACTTAATGTACCATAAACCAGACTTACAAACATGAAAATAGATTCCTAAGCTAAAGTAGTGACATGCACCACAATAAACAACTCTACAGGAAGCACTGTGCTGAATCGGGATAACTGTGTGTTCCCAAAATACTGCCAAGGAATGTGAGCTATGGATGCCTGCTAAACCCTCGGACCAGATTCTTCCTTAAAATAGCTTCTTGGGTGAAGAAAGACGTCGTAAGGCCACGGACCTGTTTTCTGCAGGAATTTACACTTCCGTTAATTGGCGGTTTCTTCATAGCAAAGCTGGACTGAAAGGAGATCCTAGAATATCTGTGATATTTGTTTGATATGCAGAGACTGACCTTTGAGATGCTTCCTCTTTTCTGCTCGTCATGCTTTTCATGGCCAGTGGATTAAAAAAAGAGTGGAAGCAAACACAATGTTTAGTGAAAGAGTTGGTGGATATGACTGCAGGCATGTGCATCACAAAGTCCACTGTGCAAAAGTTGCACTGAGGTAATAATAATAATAATAATGCATTGGATTTTTAATAGCACTTTTCATAAACACTCAAAGTGCTTTACATTGCATTATTCTTTCACTCCACACTTAGTGGTGGTAAGCTACTATTGTAGCCACAGCTGGCTGCCATAGTGTGCCATCGGTCCGAATTGAGGTTTACATGGGAAACAGGTTTATTAAAGGGACAACATACAAACTCCACACGTCTGAGGCTGAGGTTGGTCCTGGCTCTGCTCACCAAACAGTTGGGTGGAGGTACGTGCCTGCCTCTCTCCTCTGGGGGTCAGACTGTGGCCCCTGGGAACCATGAGTCCTGATTCAGTTGCTCCTGGGCGGATGGGACTGACGAGTAGTTAAAGTGTTTCAGAAATAACAAGTCACTGGAGGTTTCCTCTTCTGGGTTCTGAATCTTAGCTTTCTTTTTGTGAGTCAAATGTGCTAAGTAAGCACTCCTCCACTCTGCTTTGTTTTAAAGCTTATTTCTCCTATATACCTGCTGGCAGATATTATATATCGATGACAGGGTTGTGAGGAGCGAGCCGATATGTGTTTTTCAGATGGGCAGACACCTGTCGTACTGTGGCTATGGCCCCAGTCAGCAGGTCAAAGGTCACAGGGCAACACAAACACAATGACTCATTTCAGAAAGGACTTTTATTGCATCAGATAGAGACACACAGAGAGGGAATCTTTCAATGCAGTGAACTTTTCACTACGAAATACAATCAAATGCTGAATTTGAGGTTACAAATGCTACAACAGAACAAAGTTGTCAAACTCCTTCTAATTCGGGGTCCACACTTGGGTTTATATTGGGCTCGGTTAAAACAATTATTTACTCTAAGTTTATCACATGTACTGTAGATGTAAATTGCAGATTAAAGAGATAGTGAAAGTGTATCGCCTTGAATCTGTGTTTTACTGAATAATCCATTTTCTACCTTTGAATTTTACTGAAGTCATTCTGAGGGCTGGATTGGATTCTTTCAGGGGACAAATCTGAGTGTGACATGTGTTAACTCTCCTGCAGTGAAGAAGATTCTAATCCCTCAGTCATTTCTCACACTTTGTGTGCTTGTCTTGTGGTTAACACTGCTTCCACAATGGACCTGAGCCTTCCCTGTGCACAGTTTGCATGTTCTCAAAATAGGCCGTGAAAGTCAGCACCAGCAGACTGGCGTCCTGTACGGGGCGTACCCTGCCTCGAGCATGATCGTGATGATACATGAGATGGACTCCAGCCAACCCTATGTGCACCTGTGAGAAACAAGAGCAAATTGGATCTATTGAGTATGAATCTAACTTAGAGTTCAGGAGATCCAGAGTTTCAAATGCGGGACAAGCCCCCACTTGTCACATCTGGCAATTATGCCACGCCCTCAATACCTGCTGGGGAAGAAAAAGAGACACAAGTATTCTCCCGTAAATATCCCCTATCATAATGTCATAATAATTAAAAGATAAATTAATAAAAACATTTCCTCTGCCTCTCCAAACTGAAAACTGTCACTAGCCTTGTTAAATCAAATCAAAGCAAATTAAATTAAATTAAATTAAATTAAATAAAATTAAATTAGTGCTGACAGCAAGAAAAGACCCGGATACAACAAAGGAGAGAGATTCATGGATGTAAAGAAGACGTTCCGGCAAAAAAACCCCAAGGAAGTCAGGAAACTACCTTGAAAAATGGGACAGTGAATGTACCTTACTAAAGAAGAGCAGGATGGTTCACAGTTACACGTTCTTTAAGATTAGTACCTGAGATTTTAGCATCTCCCACGGGGGAAGGAATGAAAAATCAGCCAAGCACAAGCACCACAAATATTTAATGGGTCCAAAAAGTGTTAAAGAATGTAAAGTCTGCATCAAATCTGTATAATATGTCATTAGTGAATACCAGAGAACCACATGAGTGAACATGAGAAATTAAAATAAAATATGTAATGAAAATAAAATGGAAATGTCTAACTTAAAGACAAGCAATGTGAAATTAACAGTAAATATGCAATGTGTTACTTGTATATGAACTGTAAGTATATTAAATAAACAAATGTGCTACATATGTCCTTTTATGTCTTCATTTAGGCTGTTTTATAACGTTGGAACGTTCACAGCATTTGAATGTCATCAAAGGAAGGCCACCACATTGTAATCACCTAAATAAGTTTGGTAAGTTGTTGACAAGTGGGTATTTTAGATTTCTTGTACACCTGTCATGAATAATAAGGGATACTTACCCAGGGTTTCCACTCAATACTTTTCCGCTGCGTTACGTCTCTGATCTGGTTTTGCTCCACTGTCTGCGGTCCGGTAATCCCCACCGGCTTTTATTTTATTTTGTGGTTCTCCACCTCAAGGATGCATTTCCCCTCGTCCATGGCGTCGTCAATGACCTCTGAAAACCTCTTACCTGTTGACTCCGGGCCTGGCCCCGCCCATTATGACGTTTTTGTAATGCAGTTACTTGAAATATGATCTGAAGTGTTTTATTTTGAAATGTAGCCAGATGTTTTAATGTTGAGAATGTGCTTAACTTCTCGTTTTGCTATATTTGCTCTGTGCTGAGTTGATGCGTCGTGCTCCGCCATCCGCCGGAAATAGAAGTCCTGCGTATCTCTGCCGGAGGGCTCCGGACTGTTGGAGCTCTGACGGAGCAGATACGCAGCGCTCCGGACCTGGTGGAAATAAACACGTAGACTAAAGCAAAACCTATCAGCTCCACTGGCGTGGCGGAGACTTAAATCAGCGGACACGTATTCAGTGGAATTTGGGGGTTAAGCTTGGTTGGGGTGGTGGGACGGCTCGTAGGGGGCTTCAGAAAATTTCCCATATTTTCCGTGACCCTGTCTTTGGGCCATTGAAATTACAAACGTAGCATAATACCAGTTTTTAAACACTTAATTCGAGACAAACCTCAGCATATTTTATCTGTAGTTGATTGAAGTTGAAGTTGACGTTAATTTGAGTCTAACTTACACAATTTGAGATTCAAATTGTACCTGACGTAAATTGTGGACAGTGTTGAAGATGGTGTTGAAATAAAATCAACACAATGAGCCATATATCAATGATTTAAGTGCACACAAACAGCCTGGAACAGCAGTGTCAGCGCTCCCTCCGAACTCTGGTGATGCATCTGGAAAGTTCGTCTTCTTCCACCTCTGACACTGCTTTTAGCATGGGTGGTGGGGGGGTGGGGGGTGAATCTGCTAAGGACGACAGAGCACTGGGACGGCCTGAGGAACGTGCTGGGGCAAAACTCCCACGAGGGACAAACGATCCTGCCATGTTACCAAACAGGGTGCTGTGACCTGGAAGAGTTGTTTTCTACATCAGTGTCTGTGTGGTAAAGCACTTCTTCTCTTCTTCTCTATGGGAACTGGTGACGCTGTCAGAGCACGAGGGAAAATGTGGAGGAAGAAGGAGGGAGACACCACAAAGAGGAGGAACTGCAAGATGTGCACAGGAAGCCTTTAGAGCCCGTACGATGACCCCTGGGTGTCCAGCACATAAAAGCACATGTCTGGTGGTAACTGAGTAAGCAGGTTACACCACTGGCCAATCATACCATGACAGGGATGGTCAAACACTGGCTCGCAAGCCAAGCGTGGTCCACGTTTTTATTTTGTGTGGTCCCCAAAGAAAAAACACAAAACATCTCCACAAACACAGACAAAGAAGTTACACCAAGTGTCCAGGATGACACCCAACAACACACAAAACCACTACAAAACTGCAGAAAACAACAAGAAAAACACACAATGTCAACAGAAGTACTCAAAGAGCCTAGGCTGTGTTCAAAATTGCATACTAACGTATTACTCATACTACATCTGATTTCAAAATGAGTATGTAATACGTTCACATTAGATAGTATATATGGAAAGATTGAGTACTTGAGAAATACCCGGAAGTATACTGTATACTATATCAGGACGTACTCAACCGCCCCATGATGCATTGCGAGCGGAAAGTAAAATATGGCTTATTTTAACTGGCCCATCCAGTTTTCTGGGGGCCCACCCACAATCAAACACCTGGTGCCACTAGTGTTCCAGAACTTTGAAAGATGGCTAATTAACAGAGACATTTAGCCTCAGTGTGCATCAGGTTTTTGTCGTTGTAGGTTTGAAATATATATTGGGAAACTTGGAAGTATACTTCAGTGGGAATGCTCATCATCCTGATCATATCAATAGTATATAGTAGACAGTATATACTCATTGAGTGTATATCGTGTAGTACGTTAGCATGCGATTTCAAACACAGCCCTATTTTACAAAGCTGGATAAGTATATCTAGGATGTCTCTTTGTTAGCGAGCTTCACCAAAACAAACACTCTCAATCGCAGAACAGCTGTACTACAAAGCTGGCGCTACAGCAGGTCAGGCTACAGTAGCCAACTCGAAAGGTGATTGGTTGGCTGGGGCCTTGGGGTTGGGTGGCGTGATGTGCTAGGTCCTTGGCTCCTTGGGCCTTTCTCGGGTGGCTGCCTCTCAGCTTGGGATCTTGGGGGCGTCTTGGAGTTCTAGTGGGGTGGCCTGGGGCTCCTTGTGCAACGCTCTTTCTGCTGGCCTGGCTGCGTCTTCGGGGCCGGAGCGGCGCTTGGGTTTGCAGTAGCGGTTCTTGCACAAACATTGGTCATGGATACACTGGCATGCCTTGGGTTGTGGGATAAACTCGTACTGGGCTTAACCTTAGACACGTTGTTCTCAAATACCAGTTTTAGGTATTACTACTCACTCCTTCCCTCTGTCCACAGCCACCACCATTATAGCTAAGCTCCACTCTTGTCACCAGACTGGCTTGATTACACAACACAATAAGCACAATATGCACAATTACACAATCACACCGCACTCTCACTTTAAAATAATCAACTCTTCCCCACTCTTTCAAGTTCCAACCTTGACTTTCTCTTCCCTGTTCCCTTCCCCCTCACCGAGATGTAACACTGCCCTCTCTTTTTATATCCTCCCTATAATAAAGTATTTATTACCCTTCCTTAGGAAAGGCTGGTGATGGTCACAATTATGCAATAAAGTAAATTCATTTGTTTGTATATTGTATTAGTTAACGGCAGAGTTTCATTTCCATTCATTTAAGCTACGCACTGTTGATTCTGAACTCCTGAGGGCAGATTTTAGACCCTGGCAACACATGATGGAACATGATTGGATAAAAGGAAAACTCCAGAGGAAAACTATGAAACAAATAGTATAACTATGAGGAATAATTTAATACATATTTGTGTAAAAATATACCAAAATTAAATGTATATTCTGATGATGTTTAGTCCACCAGAGAAGGCCCTGATGGCCCACCACTGGTTAAAAGCAGATATCTATTTTTGCGTATGTACATGTAGATATATGACAATAAAGTAAGTACTAAGTCATTTTTTTTTTTTTTCTTTCCTGTTTTAATGCTCACTTAAGTCATTTTTCTAAATGTTGACATTAATGTTGATAATATGGCCTTCAGATCAAACGGTTACAGTTTTATGCAATGATAAAAGTTGCCCACCACTGCCATGGCTCCTATGTGTTCTCACACTTCATAAATGTGTGATTTAATTTTAAACATGAGCCACACCTGAACATGCATTTAACTCTCTGCATGCTCAAGTTACAGCGCCAGAGGTTCAGAGAACGTGAGCCACAGCACGTTGGAATTTAAACCTGATACGGAACTGAAAAGGTGGTCATTCTATTATGTGTTTAAGTGGCAACAAGCAATAACATTTAATAGAAATAGAATTAGTAGAACTAAACCTGTCTGTACACGTTACTCTCTATAGAAACCATCAGTTGTAGTGTGTGTGCGTGTGTATGTGTGTGTGGGTGTGTTAGCCGCTAATCATGCCTGCTTTTTTCACTGGTGGTTTATGTTTATGAGAGGAGAAAAAGGAGCGCAGTTCCTCGCTTCAGCAGGCAGTGAAACTCACCGAGTTGGATGTGTCGCTGGTGGGCGGGGCTTCGCTTCAAACTCGCATATGAAATGAATGGGGACATTTTTTGATCCTGCAAAACCTGCGGAACGTTCCGTGTGGCAGACGCATCCGGTGCCACAGAAGAGGCATTCGGTGTAAAATCAGCATTAGAGTTCCACACAAAAAGTGTCAAAAAAAGTTCCAAAATTCCCCCAAAACGTCCCCCTTTAAGAAAAAAATAAACCCAACCTGGCAACACAGCTTCTGCTGCTGGCTTCCTCTCTGTTTTTATCTATATATTTATTTACAGACATTTCCAAAGACTAATGATGCAAAGCTATATATATAAACAAGTAAATGTAATTGTAGTTGTTAGAAAATACATAAAGAGTAACTAAACCCCTCCTTTATCCTGACCTGCCACTAGGGAAATTAAAAAAAATGCCTTGATTATGGGCGGGGCTCCTGGAGTTAAGACACGCCCACTCTATACCATAAAATCTCCAATGAACAATCTGTGCAATGCTAACTAGCTACTCATTACTCAATATACTGTACCTCTCTATTCACTCTTCTCTCTATCCAACCTACTCACCACAGATTGTAGAGCCCACAGGTGGTAGTTTTTATAAAAGGGGCGGGGCTAATGGTGCTTGTTTGTGACGTAAGATGGTCCCAAAACTTTACATGATCTTGTTCTCAGCCAATAGCAAAAATCAATTGTAATAGCCTGGTTTCAACCCATAGAGGGCAGTCACTGTGACATTTTACAACAAAATATGACAAATGTAGGGACAAATGTGACCAGAATCAATCAACAGTGCTACTTCATACCCTAATACATTTGTATTCAGCATAAAAAAGTGGTTTTGGGGTTTCATTCCAAATTTACTAAATTCGATTCTTTAAAATATGTGTTATCATTCATTCCATAATTATGTTCTGTAGTTCTGGATACAGAAGTAAAAAGAAAGGGGGTACTTCAGTCCAAAAAGTTTGAGAACCACAGTGCTATACAATAAATAAAAGTAAATAGTTGTTAGAAGATACTTAACAAGTACCCGAAAAAGTACTTAAGTATTTGTACTGAGTTACTTCCATTTCTGCCTGCAGTACTCACAGCTTTGCCATCTCTTTCATCCTCTACCCTGCGTACACACACACACACACACACACACACACACACACACACACACACACACACACGGCCCGTTGGGTCCTTCTCTGTCTTTGCTGGTGGACTGGGGCCAGAGACCCCCCACCCTGTGCTGGAGAAGTGCCGAGCTCCACAGAACAGGATGGCGCCTTCACTACTTAGAAGCAAACCTTTCCTGGTTCACAACTTGGATTGTGACTGGAAAATGGGATTATATTTTGTGGTTTGTCTAAATCCACTGACCCGGGAACAGAAAACCTCCCGGAGCAGCTTTTTTTTTAGGCTGATGTCTGATTAAGAGCATGAAACCCCATTACAGAGCATGTGAGGTATTCAGCTGGCAGGAGAGCAGAGCAGCATCACTGACTGCAGCAGGTGGAGCTTTATGATTCTGGGACTCAAACATTTTAATGATATAAACAGTTGAGCATGGAATGGAGTGAGATCATGTTTTAATAAACACTTCAGGAAGAAAATTAAAACAGAAGCTGTGATGAACTAGAGTTTGGAAGATGGCGTTAGCCCTCATCACTGGTGTTTGGTGTTCAATCAATCCCATGAGTGTGTCTTCACTTCTATTCTATATGTTTGAGATGTAATCAGTGAGGTCGTATGGAAGGGTGGACTGGCCGTTGTCCCTGTGGGCCATCGACCCAAAGGGGGCTTTTTTTAGTTTTTATTTATTTTATTTTTTTTGATGAGCGAGTGGAGGCAGAAATGGGAACAGGTGGCCAAAAAGTGGTCCAAAAGTGGCAAAAAATGTGGACAGGAAAGCAGTAAAGAGTGGCCAAAAAATGGGCAAATAAAGAGAAACCAGGTGGTATGTGATGGCAAAGCTTAAATGGGCAAAATGTAGCAAACAATAGTGAAAAAGGGCAAAAATGTGGAACAAAAAGAGGCTGAATGTAGGGAAAAAAGGAAACAGTAGTATTTATTGGGCAAAAGTTAGCTTATTGGGATGAAAAGTGGCCAAAAAATTAAAGAAAGGGCAGAAATTGAATTAAAGTCTTGCAAAAATGGGGAAAATGGGATGTTTTGTTGGCAAATGGGAATAATAATTAAGATTAAGACATAAAGAGCCACATGTTGAGAATCATTGACTTAATAATAACTTCTACATGGTGTCACTGATAATGCAGTGGACTGGTCTGGACAGAAAATGCCAGGGATGAATTTTGGTCCCAGTCCACCCCTGGCCGTATGATGTGTCCTGGGGACAATGTGTAACTTTTGTTTTCCAGGGCTCGTAATTTCCAGCTTTAAGTCTTTGTTTAGCAGCCACAAGGTCAAACAACTGCTCCTCACTCACTCAGTGCCATGTTGCCTCCTTCACAGTGGTGTGTCCAGATCTATGTTACGTTGGTGGCCAATGAGGGCCAGAGAGCATCAGTGGGGGGTCCTGCAAGAACTGCTGTCTAATTTCTCAGGGGGGAAGGGGTTTACATTTTTTATGTTCAATAAAGAAAAAAACAACTTGTTTGTTGTTTTTATTATTAATTTTCATTAACATAATTTTGCATCATGCTGCAAGTGAATAAATAAAATTAACTATTAACTATAGCATAGTATTAAAAGTCCCAGCTGGTGACTTAAAAAAAATAAATTCTAATAATAATTCTGTTTTAAAACTTATATCTGGAGTTTCTGAGAAATCTATGTTCATGTATGATTCTTTTGAAATGCGACAAAAAAACAAAAACCTAACTATTTTTTTTTTTACTATGGTCTACTGCCTGTGGTCATTCATATACATTAATGTATATAAGTCCCTCCTTCGTCCTATAGACCTCTATACAAATGGAAACGATCGCCGACTGCGCCCAGCCAATAGGCTTCAACTTCCTGTTTTTGAGTCTGTCAATCAAAGTGAATACAGAACTGTGCACGGAAACAAGGCCCCGTGTCACAACAGCAAACAGGAAAATATGATTTTGGATCTTACATGACCCATAGACCTATATCAGTGTGACCCAATGCAACCTTGTTATGTTCCGCAATGCGCGTGCAGAAAAGTAGAGGCGTGGCTTCTGGTAGATTGGGAGAGGCAGTGGGAGGAAGTGATTCTGTTTAGGGCGGGACATTGAGACGTTTCTCAGAAACTACGGATATCAGCTTTGAGGAAATAAGGACATTTTTTGGATGTTGGATGAAGTTTAAAGTTTAATCTTTGGTCCGTATCAGATTAATCTAACTTTCGGTGAAAAATGATTTGTTGTTGTGTTTTGTCCTACTTTGTAATGGAGACGTGAATGCATGGAAGTCATCCAGATGTTTAACCAGTCGAGCTCAATGTAGAAATGACATTTCAACATGTCAAAAATACATTCTGACAAATTTACATTCTGACAAATTTACATTCTGACATGTCAAAGTGTTAATTCTAGATATCTGTAAACCCATTTTGACATATTACAAATGTCATGTAGTAATTACATTTTAACTTGTCAAACTGATTTACACATATCTGCAATTATTTATAGATATCAGTAATTTCTTGTTGACATGTAAGAATAACAATTATAGATATCTACAATTGATGTCAAAAAAGAATTGTGACTAGTGGAAATGTATTGTCCTATTTAAGATATAAACAATTACATTCCAGATAAGTCTGCCAGTAAATGAAACCTCAACTTAACACATTATTCAAAAAGAAGACAAAATTCAGGCAGTGTTTGGAATAACAGCGTTTAAAATAACGGTGTTTTTTTTTTTCAGTAACGGAGTAATCTAACTAATTACTTTTTACGCCGTTACAACGCTTTAACGTTACTGAACGTTAAATGCAATACGTTGCATGCATTGATTGAATAAACTATTATCCGAAAGCGCCTCTGGCTTCATACGCAGCTGTAGTGAGGAGGTGGGTTAAAACAAGGTGAGCGATTATGATTGGCTAAGGCGGAGTCATGTTTCACGGTAGCCAATCAGAGCCAGTGTTTTTACACATGTGCCAGCACACACGCCACACACACACACACACACACACACTACAGATTGGATGAATCAGCAGAGATGGTGAGCGTGCAGCAGTCTGATGAAAAGTTGTCATTTTTAAGGTGACGATACAAACACTACTTTAAATTAATTGTGGTCAAAGACAAGAACGTGTATGTGAAGTGTTCATTATAACCAGGAGTGAAGACTTTGTCCACATCCGTTGTAAGCAACTCAAATTTAATGAAGCACCTCATCTAAAAAATCTGAACATTGACATATAGCAACTTTTTTTTTTTTTTTTCTAACAGTAACGCAAATAGTTACTTTCCTTGGTAATGAGTTACTTTTTCTATAGAGTAATTCAGTTACTAACTCAGTTACTTTTTGGATCAAGTAGTGCGTAACTATAACTAATTACTTTTTTAAAGTAACGTTCCCAACACTGGTTGACAATAGAAACATGTTGGGAGATAAACATGTCCTGATAAACCATGTCTGAATAAACAAAATCTTAACATAGTATTAAAAAAAAAAAGACAAAACGAATCTCGCTGGAACTATTCCAACCCACATTGTTCCCAAACAAAGAACTGGACAGAGAGCATTGAGGCTCTTCCAGCTCAAACTAATAATTTATGACGCTCACGATGCGTTTGCTACTCTCTGGAGAGCAGGTTTGTGCTGTGGGTGTAGCTCGAGTATTTCGTTCTGCTTTGAGTTGCACTCTGGTGATGAACTTGACCAGCAACAAACTGGGTCTGTGATGGGGGGTAGGGGGGAGGCGGTGTCACCCCTGGCCCCGGCCTTTGGCCACGGTACAGCTCCTTCCGTTGGAGCAGTACAGGTTACAGGAACCTTTAACGGGGGGTCACCAGTGATAGTTAACACTGCTAGTTTTAAACTCATTCTTGTTCAGGGGCCACACGTTCCTGTTTACACGTTTGTTGATTATTGAGCCTTTTCTTAAACATGTTCATTCATTGTTCCTTCATTCGTTCTGCTTTGTGTTTACATAGAAATGGTAATTCCTGAACAAAGTTTACGTGGAAAACAGGTTTATTGGGCTTTAGATAATTCCGCTTTAGGTCTTGGGGTTGGGAAGGCCCTGATTGGACAGGGGGCGAACGTGACATATCACATCTATCAGGAAAAACACACAACAAACCTTTTATTGTCAGCTATAACACAGAACATCCCATGAGAACTGTTTTCATCTGTATTTTGATTGAACGCACACTTTCAGTTTGGACCGCGGAGCAGAAGGGAGATAGGAACTAATCACCTCTAAAAAAAACCCAGTAAAAGTCTGGAAAACAGTCACAAGCAATACATAGTTGCTCAATGGTAAAGATAGTAGCTCTAACAACAGGTCAAATGAAAAACTGGAGATCACCTCAAGTTGCACATGCACAAAACGATACAAACTAACATAAAGCGGTTTTAACTAAGTTAAGTGTTTACAAGAAAGAGGATTTTTTATTAATTTTTATTTTATTTTATTTTATTTATCTATCTATCTATCTATCTATCTATCTATCTATCTATCTATCTATCTATCTATCTATCTATCTATCTATCTATTATTTTGATTTGCATTGCAATAATAATTATGGGACCACTGTGCAATAACATGTCCACCCTTTAATGCACTGTGTGCATGATAGTGTTCATACAGTGTAGTCAGACTTACATGTTGATGTTACTGGCTCTTTTTTTAACTTTCATATTTTTATCTTATCTAATTTTGCACTGAGTGAGTTTCTTCTGTTGCTGTGCTACTGTAACACTGTACATTTCTCCATTGCGAAATGAATAAAGGAATATCTTATCTAATCTTAATTATCTAATTCAGAATTAAAAACGGAATAAACCCGAGTTAAAGAGGAATTCACTTTTATTCTGCTTTAAAGAGGAATTAAAGCTCCCATGTAAACGTGGCCATTGATGTTGAGTGTTCACAGAATCAAACCCTGGACTTCTGCAGGCTGAGGTTCCTCCTCCACTCTCTCCTGATACTTGATCCCAGTCATATCGGAGGGTTTAAATAGTTTAAAGGGGGGCTTTGGGGACTGGTGAAGCACCAAGGAAGGAGGGTGGAGGTGAGAGGGTGGGGTGTAGCGTTTGGGGGGTTTAGACAAAGGAAGATATGGCATGCTATCAGGGACTGAAGCAGGGCATTCTGGGAAATGCACACGCTGAGGTTCTCCTTCTGGATTCCTATGAGAAAGGGAGCGAGTGTGATGGGAGCCAAATGGAGCTGACAGCCAACTGGTTCCTCTGCAACACACACACACACACACACACACACACACACACACACACACACACACACACACACACACACACACACACACACACACACGCAGCTTTTTTTTCATCCTCCATAATAACTTTGTTTTGTAAAAACACACGCTTATGTTTCATCTCTGAGCACCATCAGCACTCTCACTGTTTCTGCTTCCTAAACATTGTTGTTTGGCTGCACCAGGTCCAGGCCTGGTTTTGGCTGTTAGGAAAGTGCTGACAGGGACAAAATCCATCATGCACACGGAAGCAAAATTTCGAAAGTCAACTTATGCAAAGAAGAGTTTACACCTGGAACATCCGTCATTTACACTTACAGTGCAGAACAGGCATCACAGGTAGTTGCATAGGGAAACTACACCTTTAATTACATTTTAATTATCACTAAACAATGGTCAGTAAAGCAATAACAGACTACACATGTCTTAAGTATAGCAACCACACAATCATATCAGGGTCATTTCAACACATTTTTAGCACACCCCACACACTTCAGTCTAAAAAAATCAGAAATTTTCACCAATATTTTAATAGGTACATTGTACATTTTTAGTTTGATCAGATGAATAGTTTTTTTGAGAAATGGCCAGTTTAGTAAGGAGGATATGTGTCGATTTCTGTGCGTCTTTATTTTTCTACGATTTTCAGCTTCCAATATCTAAGGAACTACAGCTGAAATTTGGTATATAGTGATACAGCTTCACATATTGTCTCAGAATATACAAAACAAACTGTACATTCTATCTGGTGGACATGCCAGCCCCTCTACTTTGACGGGGTTTGGGGCTCAAACATGTTTGCTCCCTGTTATTTGGTCAGCTTTAAGCTATGTACATATACTGTTCACATCACTAATGATTAATCACATATATGCATTGGTTCTTGGGCGACTGTCTCTTGAAATCTGAATGGTGGCTTAGTGGTTAGCACGTCCGCCTCACAGCAAGAAGGTCCTGGGTTCAAGCCCTGGGGTGGACTTGGGTCCCCATGTGTGGAGTTTGCATGTTCTCCCCGTGCTGCATGAGTTTCCTCCGGGTACTCCGGCTTCCTCCCACAATCCAAAAACATGACTGTAAGGTTGATTGGAGTCTGTGTCTGTGTTGCCCTGTGATGGACTGGCGCCCTGTCCAGGGTGTACCCCAGCCCAGCGCCCTATGAGAGCCAGAGATTGGCCCCCGTGACCCTGTTAAACGGGAATAAGCGGGTATGAAGATGGATGGATGGAATTATTGATGCTGCAATGTGTTATTAATTATTAATACATGTAAAGTTTGACATGAACACTTTAGGAATAAAAGTGATTTGATGGAAATAGAATCAACCACAGTGAATGCAACTTTATATGTTGCGCTCACACACGAGGGGTGTGAGTTCAAATCCTGTAAAGGTTCTCGCTCATGTGGCTTTGCTTTTGGTCTTGTGCACTGATCTATTATGGTTTTTTCTGTCAGTTCCTGTATTGTTAATCTAGTTTATTATCTATGATCTACTATGTGTTTATTTATTTAAAAAAATAAAAAATAAATAAATAAATCACTCTAAGGCCGTATCACATCAGGTTACTGTATAAAAATAAATAAATAAATAAATAAATAAATGTCATTATGTTCTGTTGCCTTTGTGTATTCCTTAGTTTTTCTTAAATCAAGCCTTGAGAAATTCTGTCTTTCTGAAACTAAATAAATATTACGGTGTGTATTTTCCATCATCCTCGATAGCTAATCACAATCCAAAATAAGTTCATTTTTGATTTTTATCAAAAACATGCATATTCGTGGTAAAAAAATACTCTTTTCTCCTGCTGATAACAGTCTCACTCTCAGGATTCAGGATGTAGAGTTTATCATGGTGCACATGCACTGAAATCTGATCAGTGCTGGATCCAGGGGCCTTCCCTAAATCCTGCACACCCCCATTAACTCAACCCCCATAACCCCCACCAGGCGTTTATGGTGACTTTGTTACACTGTTCACATCCAGAAAGATTTTTTTCCTAAACTGCAGCAGCCTGGGCATTCCTATGCTTTGAATCCTTTTCGACACTCTTGGTGCCTAAGAAAACAGAATGACAAACCAGTGGTGCAGCAAAAGAGGATGCCAGTGAGCTGGGGGAAAGTCAGCTTGGGTTTGGTTTCCATGACAGAGGACATTCTTCAGCAGAGTAAAAGATTATAAACAGCTCTGCTGACTCGTACACTCGGATCTCTGTGACGAGGGGGACGTGTTGGTCTGTGGGTCGTCACGTTTTACACATGACACTCACAAACCGTGTGTTTTCACAGGAAACACACATGTTAGTTCAGGTAAAGTCCACGATGTGTTCATTTAAAACACTTTGCTGGTAAATCAGCAGTTAGTGATGGTCACAGCTGGGAGTTGTGATGAACTCTAACTGCAAACATCCACTCCTCACACCAGCCCAGCAGATATAAAGGTACAAATGTAGCTATAAATAACAAACAAGATTAAATCATTAACCCCTGATATTACGTAGGCCCATCATCTTTCACTATACCATATCGTTTACAGTATACGTTATACCAGGGGTCACCCAGCACCAGAATCCGTGTATCATTCGTTCATTCGTTTTTCATTATGTAACAAAAAGATGAAAAACAAAAAAAAAAACACTCATTATTTGATATTTGTTTCCAAAACCAAAATGAAAAAACAGAAAACGCCTTGTTTTTCAAATTCAAGCTCTTTTGCTTCAATACAGAAAACAAAAAACGGAAAACGAACACCTTTATTCGTTTTCTCCATTACCGATTTACCAAAGTATGTGACGCGAAAGTGAAGCGTTACACATTCCGAGATATCTTTAGCTCTGCAACACTTAGGAGTCTCTAATTCCTCTGAAATGTCTGTGAGGAGGTTCTGTGTCCAACACCAGCTAAAGCGAAAAGGACACGTTTCTGATGCACAGTTGGAAGCAGCGATCTCGTTAGCATAGCCGTTAGCGTCAGATGTAGCCCACGTGGACCACAAGAGGTGCCCTCAGGCCTGTTCTAACAGGAACACTAGTAACCAATGAGCTTTGTCTAAAATCTGACTTACTCACAAAGATAAATACAGATGACAGATGTAGTCAGAGCCTTCCTAGATTCTGCTGCACTTGATTCATTTTTGCAATTGTAATTCTAAAAAATATGCTGCTGTCATAATCGAAATTGAATTGTAATTGAGTTCAGATAATTGAGTTTGTAATTGTAATTGCCATGAAAATTCTGTAAAAATTGTCAATAATAGTTTAATGCAAAACTGTGGAACCGTGTTACAGTTCTATGTCCAGTCCTACACATACAGTATGTAGTTAACAATTATTAAAATATGTTTCAGATCAAGTTTTCCCACAATTTACCATTTAAAAAAAATTATACCAAAACCTGTATTTTCATTGATTATGAAGCCTAACAAGGAAACCAATAGATAGGAAATAAATTAGATGATAGTTATTCGGTTTTAGTGTATTTTACTGCGATGCTAATGCAAAGCTAACACAAGAGGAAGGTTAAGTTTTATAAGGTTATTTATTTCAGAATCAGTAATTGTGATTAATTGTAATTGCAACATAGTAATTGAAAAAGTAATTGTAATTGACTTTCTGAGGATAAAAAATCCTCATAATTTATTTGTAATTGAAAAAAAATGTCAGCCACTGTAATTGTAATTGATCTGTAAATGAAAACGTAATTGTAACTATATAATGTAATTGACCCCAACCCTGGTTTTTTTATTGCATTATTTCTGATCCCTCATCACAGATGCTGCTGGTGACCATCAGTCCCAGTATGACTCATCATGATGGGAGCATTTCTAACTCACATTATGTCATTCTTTCAGCATGACTCAGGTAAATCAGGAAAGTTTTTCTTCAAATGGTCGGGAAAATTTCCCAGAAAGAGTGAAAACAGCCGTGAAACATGAATTGAAACAAATTTGAGAACAAAGGTTTTTACATTTTTCCCCCAAAAAAACTGCTGACATGTTTCTCTGATGACTTCAGGAATGTTGTGTCCGACCCTAAAGCACCTCAAATGGTTCTGAGGAGGCGTTGATTTTTGGCAGATACTTAACCATTTGTACAAAAGAAGAATGTAGCAAAGTGTTTGGACCACCAGCACAGAGAGGACAGGACACCCCTGAGCCATCGTTAGGAGCCCGTACGGCGACTCTGCAGTGGGACTGAACCTGCGTCTGTGTTTGGGTTGCTCTCAGCTGCTCGTCTTGTCAAGGTTGTGGCAACCTCGTTGTTGTTTGTTCCCTCAGCGGGAGCTCCGAGAAGATGCAGGGACTCAAACCATGAGCAATGAAGGTAAATAATGAGCCTCTGTGATCTTTGCTGAGGGTATCTGAGCTCCTGCAGGGATAAGGAGGCAGAGGAAGAGTCAGTCTGCACAGGACAGACCAGAACCAATGTCACGCCTTTAGATCGCTCATTATATAACCTCTGAGGTCATATACAAACCTGTAAATAATGATAAAATATAGATCCAGGGGTGTCAAATTTATTTACGGAGAAGTTTGATTTAAATTTTACACTTCTATGTATACATAAAATACAATATTTGTAAGAAACTGACAATATCCAAGCAATAAGTGACAGATATCAGTCCCAACAGGATCTTCACTTTAAATTTCCTAGATTTTGTGACCAATTTCTATTTAATTGTCATAATTTGAGCAAAATTTAAGGATTTTGTAAGAAATACCTAGTTTGACCAATTTACCAATTTCAGTGTGACCCCCAATGGTGGCGGTAATAATGTGACATTTGAACTGAGGCATTCATGAGTTTTTGAGTTTCATAATAAATGATTAAGTTTATTTCTGTATTTAGAATAAACACTAATATTCAAGGGGGAAGGATTGGTTAACTAATTTTTTGCATAATTTGTGTGTTTTTTTTGTTTTATTTTTTTTTAAAATATTTTTTAGCTCTTTTGTTATTGAGGATTTGCTACCTTGAGAAAAGAGGCTGAATGTAGGGAGAAAAGGAAACAAGTGGTGTTTAATGGGCAAAAAGTAGCTTAATTGGATGAAAAGTGTCCAAAAATGGTAAAAGGTTGGTAAAATTTGAAAAAAAAAAAAAAACCTGTCAAAAAATGGTGAAAAGGAAGTTGGAAAAATGCTCATAAAAATTGTTCGTCTTTCAAGGTTTTCTGTGTGATTAATATTTAAGACATAAAGAACCACATCTTGAGCATTACTGACTTAATAACAACTTCATCATGGTTTTAGTAAATATTCATAAATCTAATTTTGGTGGCCTCGGAACAGACAAAGCCTAGTACCCACTTTAAGATCATTGGCTCCCCCTGGGGGGTCACGGACCCCAGGTTGGGATCTAACGGATGAGAAATTTCTCCATCTTCATAGAGGCTCCCAAACAGCATCTAACATTGGGCCACCAAAAAGCTAGAAATGGTCCTTAGTATGATCTCATCCCTAGTCATGACAACTTCTGTTGTGATCTGACGCTATAAATAATCAATAAAGATTGATAGATTGAGTTTTAGTCGTTAAGCTACGTGCTTTATTTGTTCACTGCTATCAAGGAATATGACTCTACTTTGTAATTTGAATGAGAGAAGACACTGTGAGATTAGTGGACTTCTACATGGTGTCCTCTGATAATGTAGTGGACTAGTATGGACACTTTTGTCCCAGTCCATCTCTGATTGTATCTCACAATATGTTACCAAACTTCTAAACTTATGTTATTTACTTATTTTTAAATTGATCAAATCTTGTCTTATCAGTAAAGTCATTGAATCTAGAAATGTACCTCTAAGCTCATTTCTCTTATCTCATCTTATTGTATCTAATCGTATTGTATCTCTGAACCTAAACTTATCTGATGTTATCAATGTGAAACGTGTCTTATCTTGTTCTGGTTAAACCTGGCTCTGCCACTGAGAGGATGGCACGGTTTAAACTATAATGTGGTAACGTGGACCAAAGTGTGTTGACTTAGACTGTGGAGGCTCCTCAGCTACACAGGTTAAAGGGTAATAGACCACACAGACAGATGAGCCATTCCATGACCACACACACACACACACACACACCTAAGAGAGAGCGAGAGCATCATATCGTCTGCTCTGGTGATTTCATTTTACAGGAGTGTATCAAAAACAGGGAGACTGGGACAAAAATTCAGTCCCAGCGTTTTCTGTCCAGACCAGCCCACGACATTATCAGTGACACCACGTAGAAGCTGTTATAAGTCAGTGATGCTCAACATGTGGCGCTATATGTTGTAATTTGAATTATTATTCCCCCAGAAAACCTTAGAAGGGGGAAACTTTTCAACCCATTTTAACCTATTTCCATTTTGCAACTTCCTTTGTCTCATTTTTGCCCCTTTTTAAAAAGTTCTGAAATTTTTTCTAGATTTAGCTCCTTTTTCCAATAAACGTCAGTTTTTTTTCCTATTTTTTGTCAAGTTCTTTTTGACACTTTTGTCATTTCTTAAATGTTTTTGGCCACTTTTCATCCAAATAAGCTAACTTTTGCCCAATAAATACAACTTGTTTCATTTTTTCTCTACATTTTCTCTCTTATTGTTTCACATTTTTGCCCTTTTTCACTATTGTGTGCCACGTTTTGCCCATTTAAGCTATCCTTTTCCATTACATACCACCTGGTTCGTCTTTATTTGCATTTTTTTTCATTCTTTTGGTCCATTTTAGTCACTTTGCACTCTTTTCTTGCCACTTTTGGACCCCGTTTGGCCACCAGTTACCATGTTTGCCTCCACTCGCTAGTAAAAAAAACAAAAAAAAAAAAACAAAAAACATAGCAAACAGGACCGGCCCACTTCGGGTTGACCGCCCACCGGGACGACACATTTTCCTTCACTAAATTGGCCATATTTTAAAAAGTGTTCATCCGATGAAACTAAAAATTTGCAGTTTGCCAATTGAGTAATTGAGGAATTTCTTGAGACCATAGTGCATGGGCCATTTGTTGAAATGACATGGAATGACCCAGGCACAAATAATTTATTTTTTAAAAATATACTAATATTGGTCCAATAATATCAGTTAGTTGATATTATCAAAGTTCCCTATCAGTAACAATTTCTATGTAACGTAAGTGTCACGCAGGTTGGATGTGGTGGTGGAGGGCCCAAGCGCAGAAAGATGCGGAGGCAGCAGGCAGACGTATGAAGCAGCAGAAGTTTAATGTCAGTGTTGAACATCTGATATGCAGCAGATGTAGATGTCCACACATTTACCTCATCACCCTTAGTTTTCAGCTGGTAAAGATGGACACTTGAACATAGAGCTGGATTTCACTCCATCATGGTGGTCTCCGATCTCACAGACACATCATGGCTCTCATGTGTGAGGAATGAATCCCTGCCATGGCTGGAAATAGTCCAGTTTTAACCTCCTGCTCATCTTAAGCATCATCATTCATCATTGTTTAATTTCTGCCATGGAGCGCTGCAGCGTCCACTTACCCTCCATCTCCTCTCTGGACCAGGCTGAGCTATATTTGTCTCTTTAATGAGGAAAGGGGCATTCCAAAGGCTTTCTGGGTAATCATGGTGTCTGGCACACACAGCATCTGGGGGGTCTTGCTTGGGCCCCAGTGCCAACGCTGGATTTGCCTCTTCCAGGGTTAGATTTTTCAGTTCCCCATGTTCAATTACAGTTCAATTACGATTACAGTGACCAGCTTTTTTTTACAATTACAATTAAATTACAATAATTTTTTTATCTTCATAAAATCAATTATAATTATATTCTCAATTTCTAAAGTTCAATTACAAGTACGGAGCCTGAAATAAATAACCTGATAAAAGTTAACCTTGCTCTTGTGTTAGCTTTCTGTTAGCATCTCTTATGATAACAGGTCCTAATTCAGCTGTAAAATACACTAAAAACAAATATCTATCATTTATTTCCTATCTATTGGTTACCTTGTTAGGCTTCATAATCAATGAAAATATAGGTTTTAATATTTTTGGTGTGGGCGTCTGAGCCTTTTTTGTGTCAGTACACCCCTACATTTTTTAATTAATTAACTACATATGTGTAGAACTGTACATAGAACTGTAACATGGTTCCCCAGTCTTGCGTTAAATTATTATTGGCAATTTGTAAAGAATTTTCATGGCAATTACAATTAAATTATGATTTTTTAATTACAATTAGAATTACGCCATAATTGTAATTAAATAATTACCACGATATGATGTGAGACAAAGTGATGTGATATAAGACGATGTGAGACAATATGACACAATGTGAGACATTATAAGATGATATGAGACAACGTGACACATTATGAGACGATATGAGACCATGACATGATGATTTGAGACCATGTGAGATTATATGAGACAATGTGAGACATTATAAGACGATGTGAGATGATGTTAGACATTATAAGGCAATATGAGACTGTATGAGATGTGGTGAGATGATATGAGACAATATAATTATAAGACGACATGAGACAACATTATAAGACAATATAAGAAGATGTGAGGCAATGTGAGATAATATGAGATGATGTGAAATGATGTGAGACATTATAAGACCATATGAGACATTTACAACTACAGTTGACCCTAACCCTGTCTCTTCCCATTTAAGAGAGCAGAGACTTTTCTTGAAACAGGGACAGACACAAACCCAGGAGAGCTGTGACGGGGTACGGGGCCCTCAGTAACGAGGGGGACCCTGGTGTCGGGTACCGGCAGTGAAACGAGGCACCACTTACAGGCTGGGCCGTCCCTTGTGCTCTGATCAGTAATTGTATTTACCTTGTCTCTGTCTTCCCTCCATTAAGGCCGGTAATGAGGCGAGTTGTGAGCTGAGGAGTTTGCTGTTGACGACGATCTGGAGGATTCTTAATAGACAGCTGTTGGCTCTGCTTCAAGTGAAGTTCCTGCTGATCTGTTTGACAGCTGGGACCTGCTGCAGCCTGCACCAGTACATGTCTCACTCCTACTGCAGAACACAGGACTGCTTTGGTTCCATCAAAGTGTGTAGATGATTAAAGAAGATTCACATCTGTTTCAGCCCTGCCTTTCTACACTGTTGCGACTATTATTTCCCCTTTAATAAAAAGTGCAACAACTGATGTAATGAAGCACATATTTGACTTTAATTCACATGAATTTTGGCAAATTAACCATTGCGGTTTACATAAAGGTCTACATGTGAATATCTACTCCATGGAAAGTGGATGGAGAGGAAATGGCAGAACAGGACCACCTGAGGAGGAGGAGGTGGAGGAGGAGGAGGAGGAGGAGGAGGTGGAGGAGGAGGAGGTTACTGAACTCACTCAGAACAGGCTCAAAACCCACCTGTTCAATTGTGCTTTTAACTACTTTTTTATTGAATTTATTGTATTTATTGTATTGTACATTGTATCAAGGATTGTATCTTACCTTATTCTTCTGTTGTTTTTATAGTTTGATGATTGTTACCTTATATGTTGTCTATACAATAGTCTTTATCTTTTACATTCAGTTTTAATCATTTTTTTTAATCTTTCTTAATGATCAATGCTCAGGTGGCAAAGGGGTCGTCTTCTTACCGAGAGGTTGGGGGTTAAATCCCAGTGCTATACCTGTCGATGTGTCGAAGTGTCCTTGGGCAAGACAATGGTTGATTAACGCCTAACATGGCAGCTCTGTCTCATTGGTGTGTGAGTGTGAATAAGCTGATATTTGTGAAGCGCTTTGAAGAAGCATGTGGAAATAAATCAAGTCCATTTACCTGTTATCTCCTAGGTGGGCACCGCTAGTGCAAACCCAGCAGTAATCAGATAAGTCTAATTTAACAGAACCTTCCCTGGAGCGCAGTCAGTGTGGCAATGCGGCACAAAAGCGCACACAACACACCCTTCCAAGCACAGGGAGAACATGCAAACTCCACACAGAAATACCCACGAGGAATGTCTGCCCATGAATCAAGCTGAGTTCTATCCCCCCAATGGCAACACTTGTATTTCAACTGTACACATGTCCCTTCACAAATACACTATACTGGTTTTGTTGTTGTATACTTTCAATGTGAAGAGGACTTTCATACTGTAAAAAAAAAACAACTAGTGAAAACGTTTTTCTGATGCCTTATTGATATTTTAAAATATTTCAGAAACAGGATCTGAACCTTCATTAGGTGAACCCAACAGATCATTTATAATCTCTATGCTCTACAAGTATGATCTTCTTTAGGAACAGGTCAGTTGTTTTGTCTGCACAGCTTAAGAACATGAAGCTTAACATGAGCTCAGAGCAGAGGACATAGTTTAAGACTCGTCCCATTCTGCACAAAGTTATACACTGGTTATTATGTGAATTTAATGCTGGAATATCTCGAGACTCAAGGATCAGATCAATATGATGTCCCAATAACCCATGTGGGTCAGTGCGTGCGTGCGTGTGTGCACGTGTGCGAGAGGGGGTTGCAGTGTATGCTGTTGGACAATGCAGTAGTTGTCCTGTTGGTGGTTTACAGCAGGCAGCAGGTGTGAAGGTCAACCCTCTTGTCAGTGTGCATGGTTGGATTTATTAAGTGCTTTGTGCATGTGTGTGTGTGTGTGTGTGTGTTCCAATGTCTCCATTTTCCATGTGGGTGCTAAAATACACATCCTAAATAGTGCGTGCTTCTGCTAAGTCATTTTATTATTACGTTCATCTTAGTGTAGCAGAATTCATCCATCCATTTTCTGACCCATTTTTCAGGCCTCCTATCTCCAGCTCTCATTGGGTGCTAGGCGGGGGCACACTACACCCTGGACAGGATGCTAGTCCATCAAAGGGCAACACACACAACCACTCACACTTCAATCAACCTGACAGTCTGAAGTCAGAGTATACCTGGAGAAAAGCCATACAAGCCCAGGGAGAACATGCAAACTTTACTCAGAGTCCAATCCAGGGCTTGAACCCAGGAACTTCTTGCTGTGAGGTGAACATGTTAACCACCTACTCAGTCGTGTGCCCCTCAGAAGAACTACTGCATGTAAATAAGATTAGTGGCATTGGATTTTTAATTGCAGAGATCATCTAGTTTCTGTAGTGGAATCAACAAACAGAGTTCTTCTGCAGACTCTTTATCATGTTGCCCTGCTGGCAAATGCTGAAAATGATTTAACATCAGTAATTATTCCTTTTACAAAATAAGAAAAATCCTTCAACTTACGTCATTATTGTAAAACATGTAGCAAACAATTGTTTTTCAAGCTAAACAGTTAAGATACTTGCAGCCTGTCCTCCTGAAAACAGTTACTATAACTACTTAAATGTTGTATTTGAGTGTGTCAGGGCCAAAATTGTTAGTTATATTTATTAACATATTTACTCATAGACCTTATTCTTTTTAAGGCTTTAAGTTGAGACTTTTCACTTCTGCTGTCTCATGTTTTCTGCTCTCTTCTCAAGGTCAGCTTCCCAAAACACATTTTATCCCTCAGACACAGAGGCATGACACACTCACATGCGTACACACACTCACATAGTCACACATACACACCCAATACACATCCATTCATACACACAAACACCATACACGCACACACCTCTAACACTCACGACAATCAGGAGATACCAGAGAACTGGTTGTTTTGACCCAAAGAAGAAACTGTCTCTTTTCACCCTCCTCTATCACCTCCACCCTGTCCTCTTTATCTCCTGGGGGGAGGAGGGAGGGGGACTGCGGAGGAATATACGTGATGAGTTAGAACTGTGCCACTCTGTCATTGTCCATCTTTGTACTCTTTTTTACTTAGTTTTATAATAAACCTTTTTTTATAAAATCATCAATGCCTCGCCTGGACTCCATCACTCAACCAGAGCAATAAATCATGTCTCCAAATGAGGTCAACCGCAAATTTGCCGTGACAAGTGATAAAATGACTTTTTTACATTATCCAAGCATTCAGTGTCAAAGCTATAGCAAAGAGGGACAAGCCCAGCACAGAGTCCATAGTCAGAATGGGTGTGTGGAAGACCATTTGCATCCCTCTGGGCTTCTCTGCTGAGGTTTTTGCCCTCACCAACCTGGACCTGAAATATTAGAGGACTGCCTGCACAGCTACTGTCTTTTTAGTCCAGACTCAGCACGTGGATGACATGTGTCTGATAACGGCCTCCTCGTCCCACGTCCAGGTCTTCTTAAAACCTATTGAGTGCCCTGGACCACTTTCAAAGTTCATTTTTCAAAATAAAATTCCTAGAGCACAAATTGGACATTTGTCCAACCTAAATGGTCCACATACCAGTGCCAATCTATGGCCCGGTGGTTGGGAACCACTGTGACAATGAGGTGTAGAGAGAGTGATGATGTTCTATTTACAAAGCACTGTGGTTAATAAAAACATACACATGTATTACATAATGCTGTTAGCCTAGTAACATATACAGTAAGTAATGCACATTGCCTGCAAACACAGTCAACCTTTAGCGGAACAAGGATTCTTCAAATCGAAGTTTTACATTCAAACTATACTAAATATTTAAATACTCACCAGAGGAGGCAAAAAGCACAAGTCTTCAGTACTCATGTAGAAGTTATTTGAATAAAAAATGACTCTGATAAAAGACAAATGAAGTTGCTCCCTTACTTGAGTAAAAGTCAAAAAGTACATGCTACTAATACTGTAAAAAAATTGAACAAATGTCCCTTCAATAATAAGACAGAGTTTTTAAACCAGCAAATTTCTTTTTTTCTTTTTTTTTTTTTTTTTGAGAGCTGGTAAAGCACAAGATCTGTTACCTTTGAACACCCGGAGAATTTAGCACACATAATAAATACAATTTTTAAATAAAAATGTGTCAAGAAAAAAAGTGCAAATGCTCAACTAAACCCAGAGCTTTGACATTTTTAAAAACTTGTATAAAACTGGCATACATGGCTCCTCCAGCTTTACGGTTGTTGGTTTGTGTCTTTTAACGTTGTGATGTCATCTTTGAAGATCTTAAAAGTTCTCATTTTTTTAAATATAAGGAGTAGAAAGTACAGATATTTGTTTAAAAAAAAAAATTCAAGTAAAGTACAGACACAAGAAAAAAAAACTGCTTAAGTACGATAACAAAGTATTTGTACCTTGTTACCTGTCACCTCTGATAATCACACATGACTGATGACCTTGTAATAAAAGGTTTCACAGCAGTTCAGCTGATGTAGTGCACAGTGTTATTTCCGTATTAGTCTATTATAATTAATACTATATGTAATAGTGTAAAAAAAAAAAAAAAAAACTATATAATTCCTGTGGTCACCTCCTGCAGTGTTTACATCACATGTAGCTGTAGCCTGTGAGGTCCAGCTCAGGGACCACTGGAGTGTCTGAGGAGGGACGAAGGTCACGTGGAGGCTCCTCTTGACCTCAGGAGGAGCCCCAGACTGACAGTCAGCCTTTATTCACCGACCCCTGCAGAGCAGCAGCCCCTCCCGTCACTCACTGAGCCTCAAAGAGACTCAAAGACACCAGGAGGAAACCAGAGAAGAAGAAGAACCAAGGAGAGATACGAAGGTCCATCCAACCATCCATCCATCCTTCCATCCATCCATCCACCCATCAGTCCGTCCGTCCGTCCGTCCGTCCGTCCTTCCGTCCATCCATTCATTCATTCAGACTGACAGAAGCAAGGCTGCCATAGTGCGCTATCGGCCCCTCCGTCCACCACCACCAACACTCACTCACCACATTCATACTAGGCAATATGGGTAAAGTGCCTTGCCCAAGAACAATGACTTGAATAGCAGCAAAGGGAGAGAGGAAGTTCATTCCAGACAGCTTTAAATAACCAGTTCCTTGAGTTTTACAGCATGTACGAGGGATCATCAGAAGGTTCTGAGGATCAGAGGCTGTAAGGTTTGATCAGGTCGGCTAAGTACCCAGGAGCCTGTCCATGTTGGGTCATTGGTGTCATTTATTGATCTATTGATCACTGAAATGGAAATGGGACGCTTTGGTTGGTCAAATATTGGTAAAATTACCAATGAAAAATGTCAAATACAACTGTGTGTCCTTCTAGCATTTACAAGTTTATCTAACAAATACTTACTAGTAAAACTGAATACTGCCATGAGCTTTTTCTACACGCACTTGTTACAAGTATTCTCCTAAATATTTGGAAATAAGAATGATGATGTCAATCAAATGTTCTCAGCTTGTGAGTCGAGACTCATTTTCAGGAGTGACTCAGAGCCAATGTTTAAAAATATGAAAGGTAAAGATTTTCTGCACAAATATAAAATTATCTAGAACTTCTCATCTTTTGCCAAACCTGTGTTTCAAATACGCGTTTGTCATTGACAGATTGAAGGCACTTCATTGAGAGTTCTATGATTCTTTTGCTTTAAAGTCACTGTGCTACTTAAATATAAATAATGTGCTGGAAAAGCCACATGCTTTAAGAGAAATACGACTCACTGGCCTCATACACACACACACACACACACACACACACACACACACACACACGCACGCACACACACACACACACACACACAGAAACTTTTACACAAGACAAAACAACAAGGACAAACACAAATCCTCAGTATTATCACTGTACATTAACTGCAGTCCGACATTACAGCCAGTAGAGGTCGCCAAAATCTATGGTTTTATAAAGGGAGGAGGAGGAAGAACAGTATAATGTCTGCAGGGTTGCAGAAGTTGAGAGAGAGAAATAAACATTAACCATAAATATTACACCATCTATATTGTTTCAATTTTGTTTCTGTATCATTTGGAATAACATGTTCTTTGTTAAACTAAAGGTACAGTCAACTTTAATTACAAGCTTTTATTACGTAAAGTATTGTTTAAATGTAGTAGAGGTTCAGTAATGTAACATTCATCATAGTCCTTGTGAAACAAGTAACTGTCAATGCCATGTGTCTTCTTTCATGGGCTGTTAGTGATGAACCGAAATGTGGCACTGGCTGAGTTTTGCTCCTTGGAATCACTAGAATAGCCTAGCCTGGCAGTGTTTTTAAAGATTGCTCCTGAGCGCAGGCTGTGGCGGCTTCGGTGCAACATCGAAAGCAGCAGCATAGCAGTTCCAGACACGTCCCAGTAGCTGCTACATACATCCATCAGTTGTCCGTAGTATTAAAGACAGAGAATATTAACGAAAATGTGGGTAAAAGCTACAAAAACGAGGGGCACTAATGTAAAACGCTTCCCAAGAATTAATGTCACATTCACAGCTGGTCAAAAATTGCTAATACATTGTTGGAATAGTATTTTAGGTTTTCTTTTCTTTCTAATGAAAGTGCATGTCTTTTGTTTATTGGTTGTAGATAAAACAGGATTATTGTTGTAAGCATTACTAGTACCATTTAAAAGGGACAATACTGTAATAATTCCAGCAAGTCCATTTTGTCTTTTTTTTTTTTTAAATAATATGTTAAGGTTTCATTTATTCAGTCAACTATTTTCAAAAAATTTACTTTGAAATTTACTTTGATCTCCTGACATGTTTCGACTTAATTCCAGCAAGTTCATTTTGTCTTTTTTTTAAATTTTTTTTTAAGCTTTCATTTATTCAGACAAATCTTTTCATAAATTTACTTTGAATGCCTGACATGTTTCGACTGCCAACTGCCAGTCTTCTTCAGAGACATCTGCTGATCACTTTGATGTGTCCTTTACATCCACATAATGATTCCAACATGTTATGTTTGTCTTCTTTCTGAATAATATGTTATGGTTTGATTTATTCAGACACATTTTTCCAGAAATTGACTTTGATCTCCTGATGACATGGAGATCAAAGTCAAATTCCCCCAAAAATTGTCTGAATAAATGAAACCTTAACTTATTAGCACAACATTGTGCTTTTGTATCTTGGACACATGTAATTGTGACATAGAGAAGTCAGTCTGAGGTCAGGGGATGGATGAATAAATGAAGCTCTGTGCTGTGGTTGAATTCTACTGTGAAGACATATGAAGAGCTGACATGTGGATGCTTTGGGAAACCAAATTTATGGTCAGAACTTTATCTGTGAGACAGAGAAGCTTCAGACTGTAACAGCCTTCTCCTTTTACTCCCCGGTCAGTATTCCTATTACCCCAAAATGTCCCAGCATGAGGATTTAGTTTTCTTTCTGTGTGATCCATCAGTTTGTCAGACAGGTGTGTCCCTGTATCTGCCTCCCTCTCAACCCCCAAAATGACAGATATCTTACTTTTGGAAGAAGCACTTCATTTTTTAGATGACATGATCAGTTTGAGGGCTGTGTGTGTGTGTGTGTGTAGTGGTGGTGGGGGGGTAGGTACTAGGGCGTAGCTGTCCAGGCAGTAAAAGAAGGTTAAACACTGGAGATCTGCCCCTGGTGCTCAGTGTAAGCCACGGAGGTGTCTGTTTCCCCCTCACTGAGTTCCAGAAAATTGGCGAGATTAATGTTGCAGCAGAGGGGAAGGTGGCGGTGATGGCGTTTCCAGATGGCCGTCGGATGCAGCGATGGTGGCGTTGGCGTGGCCTCCAACCAGCTCCCCGGGTTTATGAGACGTGTGAAATTGTTTGAGGCCTGAAGCCTGAGTGCAGTCAGCAGCAGTTTGGGACACCTTGTTATCCGTCGCCCAAGTGTTGCGTGACAACACTTTTCCACAGCCTGTGTGAATTTGATACAGTTTAACGTGATAACATGTTTCATTCATTAAAAAAGGGACACAAATCTGTCCATTCAGAACCAACCATCGCTAACATATTGTTTGCACAGGGAACTTCCTTTAGTTACAACCACTGCTTCCCTTTGGATTAAATGTCTTGTATTTAACTCTCTGAGCATCTTTGTGACCAAAAGTGACATTTTAGGTGTTTTTATTTGTTTGCCTCTCAATATTCCGGTCATTTTAAAGGCTAGCTGTATGAAATTTTGCCACTTTTGTGTTTTCATTTTTATTTGCTTAATTCCAAAGTCCTGTGTATTGGAAGTGTATACACAAGAAGATTTGCATTATAATGGCACTTGTGACCAAATTTGCCCCATTGACTCTCATTGTAACCACATATTTTTCATATACTGTAATCATGACACATTATAATGCTTTTTCAATAATATCTAATAAATGAAAGCCTCTACCTTCAAAATAAAGAGAAAATATGTTTTAGGTGTAATGACCTCTACCATATTGCATGAAGTTTTAAGGAAATTTCTTGAAAAGGCCTGTATTTCTAATCTTATAATATATACAAGGTGTATTAGTGTAATTGTTTCATTAAAACTATCCTCGTGCCAAAAATAATAATGCATTATAATCAATTCTAGTATCATTTAATGACACAATCATGGCTGTTATATTCCCATAAAAAATATTTCACTTTGGCCCCCATTTCTGGAAATACTGCATATTTGTTGTTTTTCCTGATGAAAAAATTAGAGGTTCTCGTGAAAGAAAAGACCATAAAAACATAAAAAGGGTTTAAAAATTTAAATACATTTTATATTTATGGATAGGTCGGAAGTATATGAAAAGATCCGATGCGGTGGAAGTAAAAATACAATTAATGGAGTACATTTTTATTGCACTTTTATGAGACGGACCACTTGTGTCCACAAGGTGTACAAGTGTATGTAAATTTAAAGGAGTGCATAAGGGTTAAAGGATACCCAAGACAGTGCACTTCAAAATAAAAGCTTCTAGTTAAACCACTTCTTATATTACAGAAAGCTTTTAGACGGATACATTTTAAGGTGGTTGCTGGGAAAAAAGATTGGTAATGAAATCATTCAAATGTCATTTCTGATTGTGATATTTGGTTTGAATTTGTCAACTTCAGGGGAAAGTTGCATATAGAAATCATCACCTCTTTAATTCCTTCCATTTTGTGCATGAACCCGTTTTTGGGGTTCATGCACAACATGTTGATGGTGCAGCTTGAGAAGTCAAACTATACCCACACGCCAGCGGCCTCCTTTCAACACACTGTGCATTTATTTGTAATATTATCCGTTTGTGGAGCATTAGCTTAAAGCCACTGAGAACTTAAGATGACTGTGATTTATATAAAACTGTGTGTGGGTTCCTTGGTGAACAAGTATGGATGCTGCTTCCAACACTGCATGTGTTGGTGAAGTCATACTAACAAACTACTCATAAATATGAGGTCAAAATTACTGAGTAGTGCGTTTATAGATAAATAGTATGGAAAGATTGAGTACGCAAGAATGTATACTATATGGGGACATTTTTGAAGTGTGCACGGTGGGCATACTCAACCGCCCCATGATGCATTGTGAGCAGAACGTAAAATAGTCCTGGAACCGGCTTCTAGCTAAAAATTCAACATTCCTTTTCAAAACAAAAGTTACTGTTCTTGTCTTCCATTAGATTTTTAAAGCTTTTGTAAATAGGGCTCTTGTTTTGAAGTGAACTGGAAGTTTTGTCAGTAGCAAAATGGAGGGTCTCCGAAAATCTCAGAATTATCTGCATTAAATGTGTTTCTGCGAGTTTTATGGATCAAATGACCAGATGCCTCAGTGTGCTTCAGGTTGTTGTTGTTGTCGGAAGCTTGGTGTTTAAAATAACGCCTTTATTCCAAATACTGTATATGACACGATGCAAAAATAGACACATGAGTGAAAAAAAGGCTAAAATGGGCCAGAAATCCCACAATGTATGCACCGCCTTAAGTAGCAGCCCCGGGAATGAGGTGAACAAGGCCTGTTAGAAGGCGTTTCAGGCAGTGAACAACATCGTTGCAGGACTTTGAATGTATTAGGATGTTTGGTTTGTAGAATCCAGACCCAATGAAACCTGTGCAGGTGACTCTACATCACTGGAGGAACACAGATGTAGTGACTTCTGTCAGAGACGGATTATTAAAGGCCTGTCACTCTCTCTTATAGAGGGTTTATGATAATCCTCTGAGTGAAAGCTTTAAATGCATCCTCAGTAAACAGCTGTTTGCTCAGACACACAGAGGTTCTCCTCTCTGAAGAAGACTGGACTACTCTCTAGCACCTCCTGGTGGTTCAGAGCTGTATGACAGTGTGTTCCCACAGGCTGGACTAGTGGACTATGTTGGTTCTGGATGAAGTGAGAGCTGAGAATAGAGCTGCGTCAGTAAATCTATTCCTCCTCCATCGAATAAAAATACCACCATCCTATTTTTCATCCAGACCTCTTTCATATTCACATGCAGCAGCATTTTAACACTTTAAATGCGGCCTCGTGACAAGGAGCGAGAGCGATTTATTAACCCGGATTTCATGGATGTGCATTTATAAAGAGAAACAAGTTCACTTTTGTTTTAGTTGCTTTAAAAAAATAAAAATAAAAAATACATACTTGCTTTGAGTTTTTTTTTTTTTTTTGTTTGTTTTTTTTCTTTTTCACACATTAAGCATATTTCTGCAAAGACATGAATTCAGCCACTGACAGCAATGGGGGAGGAGAAAAGGCCTAAAAATATATGCTTTTGATTTGCTTGATAATAATAATAATAATAATAATAATAATAATACTAATAATAATAATAATAATAATAATAATAATAATAATAATAATAATTGTGTTTTAAAATTTCAAGTACGCATACTAAAAAGAAAAGACCACAAGAAAAAGAAGACATGAGTTTTTTGTTTTTTTTCTTCTGCGAAACCATAGAATTCAAAGATCCAAAGCTTGTCATGAAAAGACGTGGGATGGAGAATGATTTATTAACCAGCATTACTTTAAAAATATATATTAATAAATATACGGTAAAATATGAATAATAACAATTATTTATATAATAATAATAATAATAATAATAATAATAATAATAATAATAATGGGCAAATAGATAAAAAAAAAAATTTAAATAGCATAGTGGTTTTATGCTAGTAAATAGTAAAAAGTTTTTGACTTTACAAAAAAAAAAAAAAAAAAAAAAACGTACCAAAATGTTTTTCTTTCTTTCTTTCTTTCTTTCTTTCTTTCTTTCTTTCTTTCTTTCTTTCTTTCTTTCTTTCTTTCTTTCTTTCTTTCATTTGTGGTAAATGATATGAAATGACATGTATTTTATTTATAAAACGGTTTGATGGTGTAAACAGAAACAAGTGCATGTTTTATACCATCATTAAACTACTGAACTGGTATTTTCTCTGCCTAAGATATTTGATGTTTATTTGTTTTTGATCATATATTGTTCTTGTCTTTGTTTATCTTGTTATAAATACAGATGATGGAATAAAGAAGGATACCGTGAATGTGTGATGATGACTTTCCCACATGTTCTGTGCACATCTTTCCTGCTGCTCCCCGCTGTGTGCCGGACTTTATGGCCCCTCCGTTACTGCTCCGTTAGGGGTAATTGTACACTAATTACCGTGAAGTTGTAAACCCCTCCTGCTGCCCGCTGATTGGTCAGACCCCGCGGGCCCTGTCACCCTGGCCCCGCCTTTTTAAAAATGTGTCAGGTATAAATGGCTCCAGGTCGACAGCTGAGAGGACAAACCAGTGTAAGTGACAGTAACCACAGCTCCCAGTGTTTCCACTCCAACCTGTCACTATATAGAAGCGCGTCCACAGGATAGTTTGTGTTTTTCTCTCGGACTGCATCGTTATTATGGAGCTGTCGGATATTTCCTTCCCTATTCCAGCCGTTGATGACTTCTACGACGACCCGTGCTTTAACACCAGCGACATGCACTTTTTTGAAGATCTGGACCCGCGGCTGGTGCACGCGGGCCTGCACGAGTCCTCCTCCTTATCCTCTTCATCGTCCCCTTCCTCCTCCTCCTCTTCCTCCTCCTCTTCCCCGTCCTCCTCCCTGCTGCACCACCATCACCACCACCACCACCACCACCACACCACCGAGGCGGAGGATGACGAGCACGTCCGCGCCCCCAGCGGGCACCACCAGGCCGGCCGCTGCCTGCTCTGGGCCTGTAAGGCCTGCAAGAGGAAGACCACCAACGCGGACCGGAGGAAGGCGGCCACGATGCGGGAACGAAGGCGGCTCAGCAAGGTCAACGACGCCTTCGAGACGCTGAAGCGATGCACGTCGGCCAACCCCAACCAGAGGCTGCCCAAGGTGGAGATCCTGCGAAACGCCATCAGCTACATCGAGTCCCTCCAGGCGCTGCTGAGGGGCGGCCAGGACGACGGATTCTACCCGGTGATGGAGCACTATAGCGGGGACTCGGACGTCTCCAGCCCGCGCTCCAACTGCTCCGATGGCATGGTGAGCATTCATTAATACAATTCAGTCATAATTCTATTCATTAAATAAATAAAATTAAGGTAGAAAGTCATTATACTGTTTCTTATTATTATTACTATGTGCAATATTACTCAGTACTAATTGTAAAACCCACTTACCGCTTATTTATATTTTTCCTGTACTGTTATCTGGACCAATATCTATTATTTATTTGTGTTTTATTTTTATTATATATTTTATTCTTGACCTATCCTTATTTAATTAAAAGTATTTTACTGCTTATTTACGTTTTTCTTTCTTTCTTTCTTTCTTTCTTTCTTTCTTTCTTTCTTTCTTTCTTTCTTTCTTTCTTTATTCAGTTTATTTCCGACATTTGTAATATTTCTCGAGCCTCTGTAACACAAGTAATTCCCCCTGGGATAAATAAAGTGTTTCTGATTTTGATTGTGATTGTTTCAACGCTTACTTTGTAACATTCTTTTCTTTACGAACTACATATGTATTATTGGATAAAATTAGCCTATAAATATATTACGACGAGTTTTCTTTTTGCTTTTCTGAATGTATTTATTTTTTTTAATTGTCGTATAATTTATTGGAAATCGATTGCATTTCTATATAAGAATAAAGTGAACAGGACATTAAATAATCTTAATGTCATTTCAGAAGAACATATTGTTTTCTTAAATAATAATAATAATAATAATAATAATAATAATAATAATAATAACAATAATAATAATAATAATAATAACAACAACGTATTTCCTTGTAAAGATATGTTAGACTTTTTTCAAACCTTTTTTCAATATTTTTTTTAGATAATTTATGTAGATTTTTCCCCTTTTTTTTTGAACAGATAAGGCTTTTTTTGGGGGAAAATCGAAAATAAGGCCGTTAGTCAGGATTTTTCAGCTTTTATTTGTTTGATTAATTATTATAAATAGGCTACAGCTTTTCTTGCGTGTTATTTATTATTATTTTTCCATAGATTGTGTGATTATTCAGTTATTATTCAGACATTTTGTATGTGTTTAAATGATTATTCTCACAGTTATTCTGTCCCTGTTTTCAGACGGACTTCACCGGCCCGATCAGTCAGTCCGTCCGCAGAGGAAGTTACGACAGCAACACGTATTTCTCCGAGACTCCAAACGGTAAGAATAGAACACACACTCAAACACACTTTTAATTATAAAGGCAACAAAAACTAACGAAAACCCTACATTTTAGTGATATACAAATAAAATAACTGGTTTGTTGGTCGAATAATACTCATATTTCTTTCTTATATTCATCTTTCCCTTATTTTATTTGAGCAGATGTGTCATGATATTGAATAATTATTATTAAATAATGTATTTATGTTTTTGAAAACTCAAACATTATTATTTCTGCTTTCAGTTTTTGTCTGAGGAAATTTCTGTTATTAATATTATCATTTAACATGTTTTTGTTTTTAGTTATTTAATTATGACATAATAATTTAGGTAAGCAATTGCTGATTGAACTGGTCAACAATTTAAACAATTTAGGGTATAGGGTTATAGTACATTAGTGGTTACAATATTTTTGTTTTAGATTTGAATTAAAATATATTTTTTTGGGAGGGGGGTATTGTCGTTTCTGCTGTTTAAATAATTTATACAGACTTAAAATGATTATAAGCATTAGAATACTAAAGAAGGATGTTATATCACTTTTATAAAACATTGTAATTGATTCAAACAATATATGTATGTTACAAACATGCCTTTGTCCTTTTTTAATGCAAGTTTATTTATTTTTTTACATGCACACACTTTTTTTTTCATCCATCAATAATAATTTGTGGCTCAGCTCTTTAAAATACACCAAAAAGTGAAGTTAAAATTCTAAAACGAGTAAAACATCAGAAATAAATGAATAAAAAGGCCTAAATTCAAGGAGTTTAGATGAGCCTGCAGACAAAAATAAATGATGTATAACATGAACTAAGAGGTACTTGCAATAAGAAATAAAGGTTAAGGGCTACATGGGGGCAATTAGGTTTCGGAAACACTGGAATACACCTTTATGAATCCCCAAAGGGGAAATTCACATTTGCAGCAACACAGCATATACAGTATAAGAACAGAGAGTAAGAACAAAAATAAATATAAATACTAACAGAATAATAGTGCAAAAGTTGTAAACATACATATTTAGAAAAATAACAATAATAGCAGAAAGAAAAACAAAGATCTGTACTTGTTGGTTGTAAAGCCATTTTCTTTTGAAGATTTAATGTGAAATTGAAATTTCTGATAACTAACGTGTTATTGTTTGTGTGACCATGTGTAGGTGGTCTGAAGAGTGAGCGCAGCTCTGTGGTTTCCAGTCTGGACTGTTTGTCCAGCATCGTAGAGCGAATCTCCACAGACACCAGCAGCAGCAGCCTGCAGCAGCCCCCGGCCGAGGCCCCCGGCTCCCCGGGCCCCTCCCCAACCGTCCAAGTCAGCGAGGCGGCAGCAACTGTGCCCGTCCAGGCCCCCTCCCCAACCAGCAGTCAGGACCCCAGCCTGATCTACCAAGTCCTATAGACCTTACACACACACACACTGAACAGATCCTGTTAAAAAAAACACATTTTTGGCTCAATCTTTTCCTTTAGTGACTGTAGCACACCTGTATTTATTCCCTGAAGATGATCATATAGTTACAGTCACACACGCCTGTGGTTGTATTTGTCTATAAACCTTCATGCACTGATGGAGGCTTTATTATGGGATCAGAAAAACTTTGACCTTAAATTTCTTAAATTTTTATTACAGCCTTTAAGACAAGAAAAACTTAAATCTATTTGCTTTAAAACATTTTGTTATTTATGTCCATGCAATATATACACACATATATATATATATAATGTGTTTTTAAAATGTAATCATTGTGAAGTCTCAGTTAAAACCATTAAGTTTTGTCTTTTATTTTTTATTATCCCACATTGAATTCTAACAAATTCACTTCACTTTGGGTATTTCAAGTTTTTTTTTTTTTATAGGTCCATGCTATATTTTTCATTGGAGCTATATGAGAATTGTTTATGTCTAAGTAAAGTCGATCTGATGAAGGACGGAGGCCAAAAACCATCCATTAACATTCCTCCACCATCTGAAGTCCAAAAGCCCCCCACTTGTTTAAATCCCCTCTGAAATAAAAGGACTTCTCCCCTCTGGGACAAACCCCCCCCACCCCGGGGGATCAAACCTCCTATCCATGTCCATGTTCACCCACTCTAGCAGAGGACCAGTTTTCTGTACATATCCTGTAAATAAGAGCTGATTTGTTCCACTTAAAGTATTATGTATTTAATTTTTCTGTCTCCATGTGCTTTTGTTTGTTGTGAAAAATGTTATACTTTATATTTATACATTTGAAAACTGAGTGACAGTTTGATGAATAATAAATGAACTGGCTTATTTATACAAAACCCCTGACTTTGGTTTTTATTGTATTATTATTATTATTATTATTAATAATAAACTTTTTAATATATTTTAATACATTTTTAATGATTTACATTTGTCCTTGGGGTGTGCACGTGTGTGTGTGTTGGGACTGTTTGTTTATTTGAAACATTTATTTGAATAATCAAAAATTATCATTTCAACCCATATAATACATTTAAAAATGTTTATTTAGATACAATATTTGTATTATTTGAACATCATTACCATAATCTGTGTTTGTAACAGATCACACAGAGTCTAAATAAAGTAACACATTAACAGTAACACATGCAGGGCCGTAAGCCCACACACTAGAAATAAAGGTACCACACTCACACACAGTATGTTTAATGATAATGATGAATATAAAAGGTTTAAACTTTTGGATTTAATGAAAAAAATGCAGATTTTAAAATAAAAAGTACAAGTGAGTCTCAATTAGATATTCAGGAAATAAAAACGCAATACTTTCTAATACTCTACTTCTAAAGTAATTAGTTTAACAAAGAATAAATGAATATCAGCAGTCATGCTCTCACAGGCCTACAGCACCACCTAGTGGCGACACGGACACATCCACATTATTTCAAATTGCAATTTAAAGTTTAGGAAAATCTATCAAGAATAGTTACTTTCACTTTATGTCGTCATTAAGTATTTTATGTGCAGCTTCAAGGCAGTAAATTGCATCCAGTTTGAAACTATAAAACTAGTATTCCCAGTTTATTTTCATTGGGAGACACAAAGAAGGATCTGAAATGTTTTATTATTTATTCATTCATTTATTGACATTTGTCTAACTATTTATTTTAATGGAATTGAAAAATAATCAGTTATCTTTCTATTTATTCAATGTAATTGTGACATAAAGTGATGTTAATCCAAACGTAACATTAATTTATTATGACAAAATTGATTTTGTAACCATATTTAAGATGGACAGTTACATTTCTGACTGGATACACTAAAAATATGAGGTTAAAAAAAAAAGATAATTTCAAAATCAGTCTAATATATCATCTATGCAATAGTGTCTTAACTTGACTATATCACCATTCAAAACATTTTGCACGAGGGGTAGATTCATGCATTTTACACACAGGAATAACTTTTTTATCTAAGTTTACAGAACTCAGCACTACCTCCATAACTATGATTATAAATCCAAACTCCAGCGTGTAGCGGCTCAGTGAAGGTGGTGATGACTCTGTGGAGGAGAGCCATAGTTTCAGAGACGCTGTAGAAGGACAGAATACCTGCTGTGTGATCCACGTACACTCCTATTCTGGAGGACTGAGGATCTAAGACTGAAGTGAAGATGTTGTTGTGACTAAATTTGTAACTGTCTGGAGAAATGTTTAATGCCCATGATTTGTCGTTATATCCAAATCCACATCCATCCACACTCCCTGTTCTGCTGATACTCTTGTATGCAACCGATACTTCAATTCCTCCTCCTCTCACCTCCACCTCCCAGTAACAACGACCAGTCAGACTCTCTCTGCTCAGGACCTGATCATACTCAGTGAACCTCTCTGGATGATCAGGTTGATCCTGATCTTCTTCCATTTGTGTTACTTTTCTGTTTCCTTCTGATAATCTGAGTCGTCTGTGAGCTGTGTTTGGATCCAGAGTGATTTCCTGTGAATACTTTAAGAATCCAGCTCTGCTCCTCGGCTCTGGTAGTAAAACATCCACTCTCTCCACAGTGTGACAGACTTTGGTCCAGTCCTCCATCAGGACTTTGTGGAGATGTTCTTTGAGCTCTGACACAGCTGCTGTCACCTCCTCAAAGCAGCTCTCAGAACCTGTGAGGATGATGGAGGAGTGTGTGGACACACTGAGCGCTGACAGGGAGCTGTAGCTGAGGACAAACTGGATGTGATCCTCAGTGTGGGAGAGCTGCTGCAGCTCAGTGTCTCTCTTCTTCAGCTCACTGATCTCCTGCTCCAGCTTCTCCTGAAGCACACGGACTGCACTCACTTCAGTCTGCTGCTTGGATCGGACCTCCTTCTCTAGCTCAGAGCTTCTTTGGTGGAGGAGATGGATCAGCTCAGTGAACATCTGCTCGCTGTGCTTCACTGTCTGATCAGCAGAGAGGTTGATGGTCTTCACCTGCTCTTTAAGCAGCTCCACATCATTCTCTCTGTCCTGGATGTTCTTGTGGATGTCAGCTCGACTCTCCTGCAGTTCTTTGTGTTTCTCAGTCTTTTCTGCTGCAGCTGAAACCGTGTCGTGGTCTTTATGTTCCTCCATGAAGCAGAAAACACAGATAAACTGCTGATCAGTGCGGCAAAACATCTGCATCACCTCATCATGACGAGAGCAGATCTTCTCCTGGAGCTTCTTGGACGGATCCACCAGCTTGTGTCTCTTTAATGTAACATCATTATGTTGCTGAAGGTGTTTTTCACAATAAGAGGCCACACAGACCAAACAGGACTTGGAGGCTTTCAGTTTCCTCTCAGTGCAAACATCACAGGCCACATCTTCAGCTGCAGAAAATCTTTGATCATCAGGATCATTTTGACGTCTGTTCTTCTTCTTTTCCTCCACTAACTCTGCTAACATGATGCTTCTCACCAGATCAGGCCTCTCTGTGAACTTCATCCTACACTGAGGACAACTGTAGTTGTTCTTCTTCTCCTTCTCTCCATCCCAGAAACTGCTGATACACGTCCTGCAGTAACTGTGTCCACAGGGAATGGTCACGGGCTCCTTCAGGAGGTCCAGACAAATGGAACAGGACAAAGTCTCCGTCTGTAGCTCAGCTTGCTGCGCCATTTCACCAGCCTCAGAGTAACTTTCACTTTCTGAAAACCAGTCACACCCATAAGAAAACCTGAGACTGCAGTGAAAGAGAGGTGCATTCTGGGAAATGCAGTAAATACAGAGACAGACAGTAAGGAGGAGGATGAAGCACTGTGTTGTAAAGTCTGAAGAATGAGTCGATGATTGGCATTAAAGACGTCCTTTTATTATTGCACATAATGCTCTCTGTAACCATGACTAAACTCACACTGTGAACACACACACACACTCTCCCAGAATTCCCTGCGGTTCTCAGTCACTCCTCTAAGGCTTGCCCCTACATGGTTACTATGACAACATCTCCAGCCAATACAAACAGTGAGAGCACAGGTTCAAAGAGCAGAGATCATGTGATTAACAGCACTTTGCTGACACATAGAGGAAACTCAGGAAAGTAGAATGGCAGAGTTAAAAAATGTCTAAGTGGAAAAGTCAGAGACGGTCATAGGTTTCATGTTATAATGATCTAAAAAATAAAAATAAAATCTATGATCTAATTAAACATAACATGTTATTCAAATCTTATTGATTCAAGTCAACATAACTTATAAGTTCATCAATTCTAATTGATCAAATTTATTTTATTCAAATATTTATGTACTTTCACTCAAGTAATATTTTGACTGAGCTACTTTTACTTGTAATGGAGTAGTTTTTGACATGGCGTATCTGTACTTTTACTCCAGTAATGAAGGTGAGAATTTTTGTTCTTAAATTTTTTGGATTGATGTTTCTCATTTTAAAAACAGGAATCTGGACTTTCATCTCCATCTTAGGCTGGAATGTGTGTTATTTTAGATTTTTTAAATGATGAAACTCCTGCAAAAAAGACTAATTTGATCAATCCTATTATTACCATTGTTATTTAATAAACTCACCTCCACATGTTTTCGTCAAAACCCAAGTTTGATTGATTTTAAATCTTATGTTGAATCTACTTTGTTTTAAGCGTCTTGAGAGGAAGCAGTCATGTGACTCTGCTCAGGTATGTACAGGTGAACACGTCAGCTGTGAAAAGTGTCAAAGCACGACAACAAGTGATTATTAGAAATTTATTGATTTTACAGGATTAATAATTAGATAAGCATTGAACACTTCAAACAATTAAAAGCTGATTTGATATCAAACAGATGAAAGAGAATGAAACAGTATATCACACTGATGGCTACTAGGTGTTTGGTAGAATAGCTAGCATGGGATTAGTCAAACCGTAATTATTTGAAGGAAAGGAGAAAATAGAAATACCTTTAATAATTTAATGTCTTTTGACCAGCCAAACCATATCTGCCCCATAAAAAGGAAAGAAAATAAAGCAAATATAGATTCCATATGCCTCATATTCAAACTTCAAATTTCAACCTTAAAACACAATTTTTAAAATTTTTTTTCCAAACCACATTCAGCGTTTTTCTTCTTCTACTGCATGATTATTTTAAATCACATTTTTCTTCCTGAAATCCATCCTGGATCCAACACACTGCTGGGATCAGAATAATCCTGATTTTTTTGGATAATAGTTATCAAAATCCTAGTGAAAACATTTTAAAACACAAACTGATTCGGATTAAAACCAAGATTGGATTAAGTGATGTTTTCAAAAACCCATTTTCAATATTTGGTCCAATCCATTATTCAAAATCTGATCAGATTAGTTTTTCAACAGCAAGTCCCTTAACCCTAACTGCTCCATGGGTGTAACACCGTGGCAGCCCATATGTTGCTCTACATATGTGACAATAAAGGTGATCTATCACCCTTATCTAAGATTACAGATCTCAGCACTATCTCCAACATCATAATAAATCCAAACTCCAGCGTGTAGCGGCTCAGTGAAGGTGGTGATGACTCTGTGGAGGAGAGTCATAGTTTCAGAGACGCTGTAGAAGGACAGAATACCTGCTGTGTGATCCACGTACACTCCTATTCTGGAGGACTGAGGACCTGACACTGAAGTGGTGATGTTGTTGTGACTAAATTTGTAACTGTCTGGAGAACAGATTAATGACCATGATTTGTCGTTATATCCAAATCCGCATTCATCCATACTCCCTGTTCTGCTGATACTCTTGTATGCAACCGATACATCAATTTCTCCTCCTCTCACCTCCACCTCCCAGTAACAACGACCAGTCAGACTCTCTCTGCTCAGGACCTGATCATACTTAGTGAACCTCTCTGGATGATCAGGTTGATCCTGATCTTCTTCCATTTGTGTTACTTTTCTGTTTCCTTCTGATAATCTGAGTCGTCTGTGAGCTGTGTTTGGATCCAGAGTGATTTCCTGTGAATACTTTAAGAATCCAGCTCTGCTCCTCGGCTCTGGTAGTAAAACATCCACTCTCTCCACAGTGTGACAGACTTTGGTCCAGTCCTCCATCAGGACTTTGTGGAGATGTTCTTTGAGCTCTGACACAGCTGCTGTCACCTCCTCAAAGCAGCTCTCAGAACCTGTGAGGATGATGGAGGAGTGTGTGGACACACTGAGCGCTGACAGGGAGCTGTAGCTGAGGACAAACTGGATGTGATCCTCAGTGTGGGAGAGCTGCTGCAGCTCAGTGTCTCTCTTCTTCAGCTCACTGATCTCCTGCTCCAGCTTCTCCTGAAGCACACGGACTGCACTCACTTCAGTCTGCTGCTTGGATCGGACCTCCTTCTCTAGCTCAGAGCTTCTTTGGTGGAGGAGACGGATCAGCTCAGTGAACATCTGCTCGCTGTGCTCCACTGTCTGATCAGCAGAGAGGTTGATGGTCTTCTCCTGCTCTTTAAGCAGCTCCACATCATTCTCTCTGTCCTGGATGTTCTTGTGGATGTTAGCTTGACTCTCCTGCAGTTCTTTGTGTTTCTCAGTCTTTTCTGCTGCAGCTGAAACCGTGTCGTGGTCTTTATGTTCCTCCATGAAGCAGAAAACACAGATAAACTGCTGATCAGTGCGGCAGAACATATGCATCACCTCATCATGACGAGAGCAGATCTTCTCCTGAAGCTTCTTGGACGGATCCACCAGCTTGTGTCTTTTTAATGTAACATCATTATGTTGCTGAAGGTGTTTTTCACAATAAGAGGCCACACAGACCAAACAGGACTTGGAGGCTTTCAGTTTCCTCTCAGTGCAAACATCACAGGCCACGTCTTCAGCTGCAGAAAATCTTTGATCATCAGGATCGTTTTGACGTCTGTTCTTCTTCTTTTCCTCCACTAACTCTGCTAATATGATGCTTTTCACCAGATCAGGCCTCTCTGTGAACTTCATCCTACACTGAGGACAACTGTAGTTGTTCTTCTTCTCCTTCTCTCCATCCCAGAAACTGCTGATACACGTCCTGCAGTAACTGTGTCCACAGGGAACGGTCACGGGCTCCTTCAGGAGGTCCAGACAAATGGAACAGGACAAAGTCTCCGTCTGTAGCTCAGCTTGCTGCGCCATTTCACCAGCTTCACAGTAACTTTCACTTCCTGAAAACCAGTCAGAACGAGTCAACACCATCTGGTTACACCCACAACGAAACCTGAGACTGCAGTGAAAGAGAGGTGCATTCTGGGAAATGCAGTAAATACAGAGACAGACAGTAAGGAGGAGGATGAAGCCCTGTGTTGTAAAGTCTGAAGAATGAGTCGATGATTGGCATTAAAGACGTCCTTTTATTATTGCACATAATGCTCTCTGTAACCATGACTAAACTCACACTGTGAACACACACACACACACTCTCCCAGAATTCCCTGCGGTTCTCAGTCACTCCTCTAAGGCTTGCCCCTACATGGTTACTATGACAACATCTCCAGCCAATACAAAGAGTGAGAGCACAGGTTCAAAGAGCAGAGATCATGTGATTAACAGCACTTTGCTGACACATAGAGGAAACTCAGGAAAGTAGAATGGCAGAGTTAAAAAATGTCTAAGTGGAAAAGTCAGAGAGGGTCATAGGTTTCATGTTATAATGATCTAAAAAATAAAAATAAAATCTATGATCTAATTAAACATAACATGTTGTTCAAATCTTATTGATTCAAGTCAACATAACTTATAAGTTCATCAATTCTAATTGATCAAATTTATTTTATTCAAATATTTATGTACTTTCACTCAAGTAATATTTTGACTGAGCTACTTTTACTTGTAATGGAGTAGTTTTTGACATGGCGTATCTGTACTTTTACTCCAGTAATGAAGGTGAGAATTTTTGTTCTTAAATTTTTTGGATTGATGTTTCTCATTTTAAAAACAGGAATCTGGACTTTCATCTCCATCTTAGGCTGGAATGTGTGTTATTTTAGATTTTTTAAATGATGAAACTCCTGCAAAAAAGACTAATTTGATCAATCCTATTATTACCATTGTTATTTAATAAACTCACCTCCACATGTTTTCGTCAAAACCCAAGTTTGATTGATTTTAAATCTTATGTTGAATCTACTTTGTTTTAAGCGTCTTGAGAGGAAGCAGTCATGTGACTCTGCTCAGGTATGTACAGGTGAACACGTCAGCTGTGAAAAGTGTCAAAGCACGACAACAAGTGATTATTAGAAATTTATTGATTTTACAGGATTAATAATTAGATAAGCATTGAACACTTCAAACAATTAAAAGCTGATTTGATATCAAACAGATGAAAGAGAATGAAACAGTATATCACACTGATGGCTACTAGGTGTTTGGTAGAATAGCTAGCATGGGATTAGTCAAACCGTAATTATTTGAAGGAAAGGAGAAAATAGAAATACCTTTAATAATTTAATGTCTTTTGACCAGCCAAACCATATCTGCCCCATAAAAAGGAAAGAAAATAAAGCAAATATAGATTCCATATGCCTCATATTCAAACTTCAAATTTCAACCTTAAAACACAATTTTAAAATTTTTTTTCCAAACCACATTCAGCGTTTTTCTTCTTCTACTGCATGATTATTTTAAATCACATTTTTCTTCCTGAAATCCATCCTGGATCCAACACACTGCTGGGATCAGAATAATCCTGATTTTTTTGGATAATAGTTATCAAAATCCTAGTGAAAACATTTTAAAACACAAACTGATTCGGATTAAAACCAAGATTGGATTAAGTGATGTTTTCAAAAACCCATTTTCAATATTTGGTCCAATCCATTATTCAAAATCTGATCAGATTAGTTTTTCAACAGCAAGTCCCTTAACCCTAACTGCTCCATGGGTGTAACACCGTGGCAGCCCATATGTTGCTCTACATATGTGACAATAAAGGTGATCTATCACCCTTATCTAAGATTACAGATCTCAGCACTATCTCCAACATCATAATAAATCCAAACTCCAGCGTGTAGCGGCTCAGTGAAGGTGGTGATGACTCTGTGGAGGAGAGTCATAGTTTCAGAGACGCTGTAGAAGGACAGAATACCTGCTGTGTGATCCACGTACACTCCTATTCTGGAGGACTGAGGACCTGACACTGAAGTGGTGATGTTGTTGTGACTAAATTTGTAACTGTCTGGAGAACAGATTAATGACCATGATTTGTCGTTATATCCAAATCCACATCCATCCACACTCCCTGTTCTGCTGATACTCTTGTATGCAACCGATACATCAATTTCTCCTCCTCTCACCTCCACCTCCCAGTAACAACGACCAGTCAGACTCTCTCTGCTCAGGACCTGATCATACTTAGTGAACCTCTCTGGATGATCAGGTTGATCCTGATCTTCTTCCATTTGTGTTACTTTTCTGTTTCCTTCTGATAATCTGAGTCGTCTGTGAGCTGTGTTTGGATCCAGAGTGATTTCCTGTGAATACTTTAAGAATCCAGCTCTGCTCCTCGGCTCTGGTAGTAAATCATCCACTCTCTCCACAGTGTGACAGACTTTGGTCCAGTCCTCCATCAGGACTTTGTGGAGATGTTCTTTGAGCTCTGACACAGCTGCTGTCACCTCCTCAAAGCAGCTCTCAGAACCTGTGAGGATGATGGAGGAGTGTGTAGACACACTGAGCGCTGACAGGGAGCTGTAGCTGAGGACAAACTGGATGTGATCCTCAGTGTGGGAGAGCTGCTGCAGCTCAGTGTCTCTCTTCTTCAGCTCACTGATCTCCTGCTCCAGCTTCTCCTGAAGCACACGGACTGCACTCACTTCAGTCTGCTGCTTGGATCGGACCTCCTTCTCTAGCTCAGAGCTTCTTTGGTGGAGGAGACGGATCAGCTCAGTGAACATCTGCTCGCTGTGCTCCACTGTCTGATCAGCAGAGAGGTTGATGGTCTTCTCCTGCTCTTTAAGCAGCTCCAAAGCATTCTCTCTGTCCTGGATGTTCTCGTGGATGTTAGCTTGACTCTCCTGCAGTTCTTTGTGTTTCTCAGTCTTTTCTGCTGCAGCTGAAACCGTGTCGTGGTCTTTATGTTCCTCCATGAAGCAGAAAACACAGATAAACTGCTGATCAGTGCGGCAGAACATATGCATCACCTCATCATGACGAGAGCAGATCTTCTCCTGGAGCTTCTTGGACGGATCCACCAGCTTGTGTCTTTTTAATGTAACATCATTATGTTGCTGAAGGTGTTTTTCACAATAAGAGGCCACACAGACCAAACAGGACTTGGAGGCTTTCAGTTTCCTCTCAGTGCAAACATCACAGGCCACGTCTTCAGCTGCAGAAAATCTTTGATCATCAGGATCATTTTGACGTCTGTTCTTCTTCTTTTCCTCCACCAACTCTGCTAATATGATGCTTTTCACCAGATCAGGCCTCTCTGTGAACTTCATCCTACACTGAGGACAACTGTAGTTGTTCTTCTTCTCCTTCTCTCCATCCCAGAAACTGCTGATACACGTCCTGCAGTAACTGTGTCCACAGGGAACGGTCACGGGCTCCTTCAGGAGGTCCAGACAAATGGAACAGGACAAAGTCTCCGTCTGTAGCTCAGCTTGCTGCGCCATTTCACCAGCCTCAGAGTAACTTTCACTTTCTGAAAACCAGTCACACCCATAAGAAAACCTGAGACTGCAGTGAAAGAGTAGTGCATTCTGGGAAATGTAGTAATACAGAGGCAGGACATGAAGTTTTCTGACTCGTCTGTTCTAAACAGACCCCCCCCCCCCAAAAAAAAAATAGGAAACAAAAATAAAAGTTCCAAAATCAAAGTGTCCTTATATTTATAGCTCTGTCTTAATGTCCCAAAAAAAATAAATCCTTACGTAATGACCACAGTGATGTTCATGATGGCAATGACTTCATTAACAGCGATGATGATGTAAGTGACCATGGCGCTGAAGATGTTGACAACTTTGACTGTTTAGGTCAGAGGTTTGTAACCTGCGGCTCTGGAGCCTCATGTGGCTCTTTGAGTCTTTTGCAGTGGCTACCTAAAGCTTTAAAAAATATTGAAATAAATAATTATTTTCTTACAGAGGGTGGTAATGATTTGATTTTCAAACCAAATAAAATCACAATATAACGAATTGTAAACCTAAAAACAAATCACGTTGTGCAATAACTCTGCCACCTTCCTACTTCACCTCCTAAAACATCTACAGACCATTAACTTTCCATGCACCTGTGGTTAACCCTAAAGTTTTAAATCTCTGGTAAGACAACTAAATCAACTAACTTTATTCTGGAAGTAAATATACATTTTAATTGTGTCAACATGCCAGCTAAATATGCATGATTGATATGTGACAAGAAATCAGCAATTACCATGTGTTGGCTGCCATTGTGTGTTATCAAATTCAAGTTGTTTTTTGTAGCCCTTCAAATACATTATCTAAAAATTATTTGATATAATTTTAACTATAGAATTTTATACACTATGTTGTCTTCATTAAAATGATATTTTTTTTCAGCTCTGGAAGGACTTTAATCCAGGTGAGATGAGGCAAAATGGCTCTTTTGACAGTAAAGGTTGAAGACCCCTGGCTTAGGTTGACGGTTTTAACTACTTTGACGGTCAGAAACGCTGTTGCTCCTTGTCCTGCTTCACTAAACTGCTGTCCTTTGACCACATGGGCTTCACCAGGGGAGTGTTTTCACCACGCGGGGATCCAGAAGAAGAGACCGAGCTTTGTCTTTTCCCTGGCTTTATTTCCTTAGCCCCTCCTCTTCCGTCGGGCCCCCCACCCACTTAACCTGTATCAGTGATCAGTGTGTCTGGGACGGATGTGTCGCAGTTAGTTACATGACTTGCTTTATGTGAAGCTAGGTGTAGTGTGTAAACAATGTCCCTAAATATCCCTCACTAGTAAATACAGTAAATGTACATTTAGTTAGTGATGGCTGACACGCTCACTAGCAAAATAGGCGTAAACTATAAATCATGCTCAATAGTTCAGTGTTTAAGCCCCTACTTTTAAACTAGATGGACACATTATGCTACGTAGTGATCAGTAAAAGCAAGATATCTTATAGTACAGCAATTTGTAACACAATGGTAAAAGTGTATACTAACTTATTTGACAGATTTGTTTTTTGTCATTTCAGTTTGAAGTTATTTCTATTTATTATTTATGAATCTATTAATTTTTTTATTTTTATATACAGCCAAACTACTACCCTGCAGGAGTGCAACTAAAAGCTAAAGAAATGACTTTTCCAAAGACTGGCCTTTGTTCACTGCAGAATAATAACAACAGCTGTACAGATGTGGCTTGAAGAGTCACACTTTATTTACAAAAATACTGAGAACCAAACAGTGGAGGGCGAGGAAGCAGGATGACATTAAAGAGCAGCTAAAGGCTGCTGGGTGCATGTTTCAGGGCATGACTGGGTGAGCGCGTGGTGACCCTCAGCGTTACTCGCTCCTTCTGAGCTACGACCTTCGCCACTGGGCGCCTTGTTTCATCAGCCGTGCGTGCGTGTGAGACAATGGCAGCGGCGGCGGCTCTGAGGTCGTTTACTTTCTGCGGCGGGCGGCGGCTCCTTTCTTGCTGCTGTAATGTAAAAAGCGAACAGAGCGATGCACACAGGTGAGGGAAATTGTTGGATCACTAACAGTAGAGGATGGATGTGCACGAGGCTGACTGACAAACAGGATTAAAAGCACACGCCATGCAGTGCGTACCTGTCCCTGCTGCAGCTCAGAGGGTCAGTGAGATTTCATATAAAGAAAACCAACAACCAGGCATCGCCTCACATTGGATGACACTGATTATCCAACAATGGTAAATTCAGGACACAGAGGAATTCAAATGACTGTAAATTATCATTTGTTTCGTTACAACGGGGACATTAGAAAAGGGCCACGATAAGTTAATGGGACTTTAGAGAGACAACATATTCATTTAAAAATCATTAAAGTGTAAGTAAACCCCTGTTTTCTCCTGACCTGCCACTAGGAGTGAAATTTCAAAAAATGCCTAATTACAGGCGGGGCTCTTGAAGCAGTTAAGACACGTCCAGTCTATGCTATAAAATCTTTAATCAACAATCTGTGCTATTCTAACTAGCTGCTCAACACTCATTATAGCTCTCTATTCACTCTTCTCTCTGTCCAAACACTCACCACAGATTGTAGAGCCCACAGGTGGTACTTTTTGATAAAAGGGGCGGGGCTAATAGTGCTCGTTTGTGAGGCAAGATGGTCCCAAAACATCACATGATCTTGTTCTCAGCCAATAGCAAAAATCAATTGTAATAGCTTGGTTTCAACCCATAGAGGGCAGTCACTTTGTCGTTTTACATCAAAATATGACAAATTGAAATAATTTGACTAAAATGTTGAGAGTTGGACCAGAATCAATCAACATCACTACGTTATACACTGATACATTTGTATTCAGCAGAACTGATTTTGGGGTTTATTTACTCTTCAAAGTTTTAAAATCCAGTTTGTAGAGTTGTGCTACAAACAGGCAGTGGGAACGGATATTTAGAAAAATAAAAATGAACCAATTTGGGCCAAAAATGTAGAAGCTATTGAGCGTTTTCAGCTAAATATCAAACCCACTTCACTGCTGTGACAACATCTACAATCTGGGAATTTGTTTTGCATGATTTTATCTTCATGTTCACAAAGATTTAATACTTGATTTCTTATTTTCTCCGTATTTCTAAAATATGGCTTTCCTTAACTTAAATTCTTAGTATGTAAATTAGAGAGAGTAACCTACCATGTAAACAACTGTAGGATAACTGTATTGTTGCATCCCTAGTAAACATCAACAGTAATATCCCATTCTAGGCTGACAGATGATGTTAAATGCATAATGCACCTAAAACTGACAATCATTGATTATAACCACTTTAACAAAACAGGTAGGACACACGATAAAGTGGATACATTATATTAAGGGGTTTTTTTTGCATTTCTTTGACTGATTATTCCAATATTTCTGATCAGATTTGAGCTAACTTTTCATGTTAGCGAGGTAGAATTAGTGCATCCAGACTTTTCAGAGACAGTCCACCTGCTGATAAAGTTGTGCAAAGGGATCTGAGAGCATCGCGGTGCCCTGATGTTATTTCACAGACAGGGAAGGGCGTGAACAGGATCATTCAGTGGGACAACCTGACATCACTTACTGCTTCTGCAACTCATCGATGCGATTCCTGAACATTTGGACCTAAAAACACACGACACAGCAGCAGCTTTAACACACACTTTACCTCCTGCTTCTGTTTGCGGCTCCACCGACCGACAATCGGAGGGTTGACGGTTCTAAACCTGGCTGGTGGTGGATGGATGAGATCTTGGTCCCTATACTTACCCTTTGGACTCACACTTCACTGAGACTAAGAACTACCATGATGAGGCTCCAGTGTGAAGCGATGCCACGGTCTTAAACTCCCTGCATTTGTTTTCCTGTTTTCAGAGTGTTGGCCCTCCTGGTGGTGCCTTTGTTCTCCTAACGTCTGCCATGCTTACATGCAGCGAGCCTGAAGCCAACATCACTACTACTTACAATTTACTAAGTTCCTCCACTCTCTTACGCAGGGTTGTAACCTGGAGGGAATCAAACAGTGAGGACATGGAGCAGAAACCAGCCTGATGTGTGTCAGCATCTCAGCTTGTGGCTTTGGGCCTTGACTTTAATGGTAATTAATAGAGATGCACCGAAATGAAAATTCTTGGCTGAAACCGAAAATGAGAAAACCGTATCACCGAATAAAATTATTATGCAAATTATTAATACTAGGGTTCTCACCAGTGTACCAGGGTTTTCTCCCCTACGGAGGGATTTTCTGTTGTTTTTTCTTTTTTTATTTGGTACCGTCAGAATAATTGTTGCACCTTTGGACACAAAAGGGACTTCCAGGCCTGCACGAGTTGTTTTAACTCTCTTTTTAATCTGCATAATCGAGAAACAAATAAATCAGCCACACCATCTATTTAATACAGGCGATTTGCTCGCATACTCCTGTCTTTACCTGAGGACCCCTGCTTCCACTAAGCTGCCCCCGATGCTCTCTGTGTGCATCCTCCGCTTTGTACCTTTTTAATCACCATCCAATATAAATAGTGATGCTTCAACCAGAAGTAGCGTGTAGCAGCACATGAAGCTGCTCGTCATGTTTATAACTCACAACAGATCATTATACATGCACGCACCGAAACGTGTTCGGGTTTAAAGAGACATCGACTTTATTCAGGTCGGACAGGTTCGGGCCGTATCTTCTTTTTTCGGCCCGTTTAAAGCTCTTCTGCAGGGGTGGCCAACTCCAGTCCTCGAGAGCCGGATTCCTGAGACTTTTCGATGTGTCCCTGCTCCGACACACCTGAATGAAATGAATGGCTCGTTATCATTGCTTCAGCAGAGCTTGATGACAACACATTGGTTTCAACCAGGTGTGTTGGAGCAGGGACACATCTAAAAGTCTCAGGGATCCGGCTCACGAGGACTGGAGTTGGCCACCCCTGCTTTACTGTGTGCATCCTCCACTTTGTACCCCATAATAACCGTCCAATATAAACAGTGTGCTTCACAATGAGTGATACACGGACCAAACTAATGCAACTACAACATAAATCACACTTTCGTGCTCCTTCTCAACCATTGCTTAGAAAACACTTTAGGGCTCTTGCTCTGTGAGTCTGCGGACAAGTTGACCCATTTCCAGACAAGCATGTGTGCTGACTGCGGTGTTTGCTCACATCATCACAACATCCTGTTTTGGTCGCCTTGTTTCGGTGAGAAAAGTGTTTCGAAAATTTTCTGTGGCCAGAATTTTGGTGCATCACTCTTAATGAACTAACAGAATGAAACCACTATATGAGAAAGAGGCAGCACTGGATCCACGCTGCTCTTCTCGTCTTCACATCTTCTGCTGCTGCTTTAGCAGAACATTTGAATGTTGCAAACCTGGGTCTGATTGGTTAGGGAATGATTTCCCCACGTGATGATTTCCTCACCTCGTACTTCTGCCTCTTCAGTCTCTCCATGTGGTCGAACTTCTCAGACTCCAACTGGGTCATCCAGTCATGCAGCTCCTTGATCTTATCCCTGCAGGTAGAACAAAGGAATGCTTCTCAACACATGGTTCACAACATCTACTCTACACACTGGAGTCTGTGTTTATACAGTGAGAACAGAGAACGTACTTCAGCTTATCTTCATTCAGATGGTCAATGTTCAGTTGCTTGCGTCTTGCGGCCAGGATCTTCTTCTTCTTCTCTCTCTCAGTTTCCTTCTTGCCTCCTCTCTTCTGGTCGGCCTGTGAGGTGCAGAGATGTGTGATCAGCTGATCATGTGACTGCTATGAGCTGCATGTGTGTGTGTGCGTGTGCGTGCACTTACTCTCTGCAAGTGGCTGCTGTAGGTTGAGCCCATGCTGGTCAAAGCTGACTTCTTCTTCGCATCCTCATCTGCCTTCTTCTTGATGTCTGACTCCTCCCTCTGCCGCCTCTCCTCCTGTGTTTGGACAAAACAAACTTCAAGTGAGACATATTGATCATTTTGTGAGAAAAGGCCTAAAATGTTGAGAGGTCAGCTGACCTCACGTCTGGCCTGGCGCTCCTTCTCCTTCTCAGCACGGACCCTCTGCTGCTCGGCTCTCTCAGCACGACGCTTCTCCTGCAGCATCGCATAAAGACACATTCTTTAGTTCCACACGCAACAGTATCTCTTATTTATTGTCATGCATGGATTTATTGTTGTATTTAAGTCTGGTTTCCTCACGATATAACTTGACAATGTGCTAAGAATGCGAACACTCACGATTCTCTCCTTGAGGGCGATCAGCTCCTCCTCCTCCTTCTTCCTGCACTCAAAGTGAGCATCGATGAGACCCTGCAGCTCAATCAGGTCCTTGTTCTGACGTTTTTTCTGGATATCCTGCGAGCATTGAGATACAAAGACAAAGCACTCAACCTTGTGCGACAGAAATACACATAACAGCAAAAATATTCAAAAGAATCTCCCCAAACATACAAATAGACCAGAAAAACACAAAAAGAACAGGATTATTTACGAAACGATTACCAAAATATACAAAAATCAGTCCAAAAACATATACAATTACAGAAAAACACACAAATTGACTTCTAAAAACATACAAAAATATAAAGAAATACACAAAGGGATAGCAAAAAACTATAAAGACAGCAAAAATATCAAAAAAATATACAAAACGACAACAAAAACACATACAATGAGAGAGAATTTTACAAAATGAAAAAACACGAGACAATTGAAATACAGACAAAATCTCATTTATTTTTCCTATTTTAATGCTGAATTTGGTCATTATGTTGATAATGTTGCCCAACATTTTTGCCACTCCCACTGCGAGAAAAGTCACCAATCTTTGCATTAGATTCACTTAAAGTTGAAGACATGCACTGATTCTACAGGACCAAATTAGCATACAACAACAACAAGTTATGAGCAATAAACTTCCATTAATATCTAAGATTATAGGTTGTTGTCACCATGCAGTAGATAAAGAATCATTACTATGAGTCACTTTGGGCTCTACATTGGCAATGGTAAAATAATTTGTTATTAATAATAATAGTTGAAATTTCATTGTAATTGGAGAAAATGCTGGTCACTGTAATCGTAATTGAACTGTGTTCAAACATTTATAATTGAAAACGTAATTGTAACTGAAAAATGTAATTTACCCCAACCCTGGTTCCAAATGCTTAAAAAAAATGTAATTTCCAATGGAACGATAATTAAAATTGGTGGAAATATCATGATTATAAGTGGTATATTTGTGTATGAGAAGCTTCTGGTTTATTATAATCAGAGCCAACACTTACATCAAAGTCCACCTTCTCACCATCAGGGATCTTTGGAGCGGTGGGCCTGTGGGAGAGCATCGGAATGTTCAGTGTTCACACCCTGATTCAGTATTTAATGGTTTTTATACATGCCAACACTAACAATATGTAGGCCTACATACATCACTGGAAGTCAGACTAACACGGAAAGAGACTTACTTGAACTTTGGCTTCTCCTCTGTGAAATTAAGACACAAAGAGGGGGAAAGTACATGTGATGGAGTTAGAAACACACCATGGATCACACTGTATTACAGATTAGAGAACAAAGTCCTCAGAGAATTCTCGTTAGTATTTAAAAAAAAATCAAACATAACAAAAGCTTCTCATTTGATTTTGTTTCATTGTTTTCCAACCAAATGTGGCTTTTCCTCTTGTCGTATGTTTTTTTGGCTTGACCCCCAAAATTTTCTTACACAAGCAAGACAATGCCATGTTTCCATGTCTTCTCCTTTGAACCCAGATTCTGGCGGCTCCATGCCATGCAGCATAGCAAAGGTGTAACGATGGGAGTCGCTGCGAGGTAGCACACGTGTTAGCGTTTAATATTCTATCACCCTTCGTCTCCACTAGCAGCCCTTTGCCTTTGTTTCCCCCTAAACACAGCTCCAGTGGGCAGTTTGAATGGTGTACCAATTGGACAGAGCTCATGGATTATTTTTACTACATTAGGTCTGAAAATGACAGTAAGACGTAAACAACTGCAAAAAAAAAAGCTCCTTCCAAAACCAGAATAACAGACTGACGAGAACATCTTTTTGGTTCTTTAGAGAAATCAACATACCTTCCTCTTCTGCGGCGTCTGCATGCAGCAAGCATCGAAAACACAAAGCAGAATAAACAGGAGTGTTAGCTGGAGCACTGGACATCTATCACAGCTGAACACAGTGCAGGAGCTAAGGCAGACAGGCTGTGGAGCTGCACAAGGTCTGTAGAGAAACGTCAGCAATAGGAATGATTCCTGTTGTAAAAACTAAAGGGTCTATTTAAGCATTACAGCAGCAGTCGTGAAAACGCTGGAGATTATATGGAGGTAGATTTGTGTCTTTAATATTCAATCAAAATGATTACTTCAATTAAAAAAAAATATTTTCAATCAAACAGAAAAAAAGTGTTCAATGCAAAAAAAATATTTGAGACCCAAATAATTGCATTTGAACATTTTTTTCCTTTGATTTAAAATCTTTTATTTTTTTGATTGAATAATAAAGACATGTACTATCCATAATATGGCCAAAATACAAAAACAATTACTTTACAATAAAAAACAAAAACATTTTCAATCACAGAAAAAAAAAGTGTCCAAATGCAATTATTTGGGTCTCAAATATTTTTTAGCATTTGAACAATTTTTTTTTCCCTTTGATTGAACATATTTATTTTTGATTGAAAAGGTTTTTTGATTGAATAACACATAAACGTACTACCCTTAATATGGCCCCAAATGCAAACGATGACTTAATTCAAAAACAACCTTTTTTTAAAAAAAAAACAAAAACATTTTCATTCAAAGAAAATTTTTTTTCAAATGCAATTATTTGGGTCTCAATTACTTTTATTGCATTTGAACACTTTTTTCCTTCGATTAAAAATATTTATTTTTGATTAAAGTAATTTTCTTTATTGGAAAGTTTGTTTGTGATTGAATAATAAAGACCCAACTCTACCTCTATAAGATTAAAACACATGGTAAAGGCTAACAGGACGTTACAACGTTACTAAAAAACCAGATTTTAATGAAACAAATGAACTCCTATATGTAACCCACACTTGGTCCTGGAGGGATGCAGTCCTGCAGGTTTTTGATGTCTCCCTGCTCCTGCAAAGCTGAATCTGATGAGCCTTTAGTCACAATGTGTGTGACCTGCAGGACTGTGGTCCTCCAGGAACGAGTTTAGACATCGATTCACATGCTTTTGGATGTTTTAGTTTTTTGAAAGGGGTTTTACAGGCATTTGGTCACCAGTGTAATTTTAACAAAACCTTTAAATATAGTCAAATATGTCAAGTTTCAGAACATAAATAATGTGGAATTACTTTTATTTGAATTACATTTCTCATTTGAATGAAGATAAGATTTATATATTAAACACAACAAAAGCATGTGAATGAATACACAGATGTTTGGAGCATTATGCTGTCATCAAGAATGATATATGTTAATAATGATAATAAGAGTACATGTTGGACATATACAGGTACAAAAGTATATGTTTGGTTTGAATAGTAAAGCAGGATATCATTCATCTTGTACTCTGCACTGTGAAATGAAAATATGAACGTATTTTCTCCTTATTTATTTATCTATTTAATGCTGTGACATAGTTTTAGTGGTAACACTTTTAATATTGCCATTTTGGGCAAAAAGAAACCCAAAATGTTAAGTCTGACTACGAGAATATGAGAATATTGGTTTTAGTCATATATATTGATGGCATTTCTCTTGGTTTTATTGAAGGAAAGGAAAAAGAGAAGTACTATACTAACTTTATCAATATAACAGTTCCCAGTGCACCTTTGAATAGTATTTCTGAGGGTCTCTCTGTGTTTAATGGTGGATATTTATGTTTGGAGCTCAAATGTCAGCCTCTTGGAGCTGCTGCTACCAGGAAATATGTGGCTATATTCCCCCTATTCTTGATCTGCTCATCATGGGTGCATGTATAATGTGTAGTTTACTATGTCTGAAGGGGAAAGGCAGGTAGCATTAGCATTAGCATGAGCAGACATGGTGTGGAGCTTTGCTGCTGCTGATGGAAGCGTTCCTTAAGCCTTGGGAAAGGATGATAGAAGTCCCCTTCCCTTCCCCCCTGTTTCAGGTTTCATGCCACATACCTTCAGCCTCAGCCTCAGCCTCAGCCACTGGCTCTGGCTCAGGTTCTGGTTCTGGTTCTGGTTCTGGTTCTGGTTCTACCACTGGCTCTGGTTCTGGTTCTGGCTCTGGTTCTGGTTCTGGCTCAGGGGCTGCCTCAGGGGCCACTTCTACCTCCTCTACTACCTCCTCTTCTACCTCTACAACATGCAGTGAGTCACCAGGGGAGAGGAAGGGCGTGAGAGAGTTAATGGAAGCAGAAGAAGAGAAGAAGGAAAACTCGGGGAGGAAGAGGATGGTTTGAAGCAGGGTTGGGGTCAATTACATTTTTCAATTACAAATACACGTGTTCATTCACAAGTCAATTATGATTACAGTTGCCAGCATTTTTTTCTCCAATTACAATTAGATTCCAGTTATTTTTGGTCCTCAAAAAGTCAATTACAATTACGTTCTCAATTATGAAAGTTCAATTAATCACAATTATTGAGCATGAAATAAATAACCTAATAAAAGTTAACCGGCATCTTGTGTTAGCTTTCTGTTAGCATCTCTTATGATAATGGGTCATAAATCAGCTGTAAAATACACTAAAAACAAATATCTATCATCTAATTTTTCTCCTATCTATTGGTTTCCTTGTTAGGCTTCATAATCAATGAAAATATAGGTTTTAATATTTTTGGTGTGGGCGTCTGAGCCTTTATACCCCTAGATTTATATTTTGAAATTGGTATAATGTGTGAAAGCTTGATATGAAACATATTTTAATATTTTTTAACATCTTTTATAGAATTTTCATGGCAATTCCAGTTACAAAGTCAATTGTCTGAACTCAATTACAAATTAGATACGATTATGACAGCAACATGTTTTTTAAATTGCAATTCAATACTAATTACGCCATAATTGTAATGAATTATCAATTACGCGATTGCAATTGTAATTGACCTCCAACCCTGGTTTGAAGTGAGTGTATGGATTAAGGAGGAAGATATAAGGAGGTGTGATGGAGGAACAGTTCCAGGAACTGCCACTGGATGGCGCTAAAGCGAGTGAAAGAGCAAGCAGTTAGGAGAGGAGAAGAATCAATCAGTGATTGATGGACTGAGGCTGAGGATCAATACTCGGACTGTAAAATCAAGGCAGAAAACACAATGTGACAGATTCTGCTCGAGTCGTAAAGGAAACCTTTTTCTTCTCGATAATTCAGAGACGTGCGGTCAGGCCAGGACAGTGAGGTAGTGACTTATCACTCTTACAGTAAAAATAGCTGCATTTTTGCATGTTCAGTCTATTAAATATGTTCTCTGTATTTCACACAACACGTTTTTAAACACTTGTAATACACGTCCTAACTTTCTATAACCTAAACTTCAACTTCAATGCCAGTAAATGAAAATATGGAGCCAAGAAAACACAGAATATCACAACTATATGGCTACAGTTAACACTCTTTTTATCCAATCAATGACAAAAAAAGCAATATTTAACAAAAATTTGCTTTTTTTAATTGTAAATTCCAAATAAATTGAACCAAACCTGCAATGAAAACACAAAATAAGAAGCATATAAATATAGTTTTCAGCTTTTAATGCGAGGGGAGTGTAGGATCCACTAAATCAGGATTTTTCAACCTTGGGGTCGTGACCCTGTGTGGGGTCGCCTGGAAATAGAATGGGGTCGCCTGAAATGTCTAGTAATAAAAAAAAAACCGACTGATTAAAATGAGTTTTAAAAAAAATTGTATTTACTTGTTTATTTTTATTCATCTATTTTTGCACTATTAAAAGAGGAAGAAAGCCTGAAAAGCTTAAATAATTATTATTTTATATCAAATAAAAAAATCACACACAAAGTCAAACAACTGTATTTTATACTTTATCTTCCTCAAATAAAATTGTAGTTCAAATATAATGGAGTGTTAAGATATTTGGCATATTGTCACTTTGGGATCTACTGTTTGTAACAAACATTATATATATATATATATATATATATATATATAAAATATATATAAAACTTTCAATAAACCAATCGCGTTCAGTCTTACTCTAGCCTTAAACCTAACCCATTTCTATTTTGTATGCCTATAGAATTATGTCACATAAAATAATTTATATGGCACAATTATTTATTTTGAGGTTTATTATTTTTAACTGTATAAGAATCACACAGCACAATAGTATGCCGCAATGAGCTCCGCCCCAAACTGTGGACTGTACTTCAAAAAGGCTGGGAACCACTGCACTAAATACTTGAACAAAATCTTAACTTTGGGTCCTGATCCACAAGTTGAGAACCTCTGACCTTGATGATGTGTCTAATTATATATGCACACATATGTGATGTGTTTATTGTTGCTGAAAAAGGCTCAAAGTCAAGCAGGCAGTACTCTTGCCTCATGTAGGGGGCGATGGTGAGTCTATGCGCAGTGGTAATAAATGTTTTCTCTCTGATGCTGAGGACGTCTCAGCCTCAGCAGCAGCAGACCTGACCGCACGTCACTGCCTCTGATGATTAGCATTAGTGTGGACCTGCATGCCACAGAAAGTCCACGTGAAGGAAGAACGATGATTGAAAACATTAGTGAGGCTAAATCTGCCGGCTGGGTCTTACCATCGTATTCTTCACGTCCACCCGAGAAAGGAAAAGGAGCAAAACATCATTATCAAGAGATCCCGTTTGTACCCATTTTGACAGCACGTGAATCATATGGCGTGCCATAAGTCTGCACGCTCGCTTTGGATCATCTCTGGAAACCTTTACGCATGCTCACGCTAACGTGTCTGCGGCTCATGATCCACACTGCACCGTTACTAATGCACCACAATCACTGACCTTAAAGGACGTGACATTTTAACATGGTTACACTCAGAACCAGGGTTGGGGTCAATTATATATTTACATTACAATTACATCTTCATTTATCCATGTTCAACTACAACTAAATTACATTTTTTTCCATTTACAAATAAAAATACAATTATTATTTTCCCCTGAAAGTAAATTACAATTACATTCTCAAATAATAAAGTTGAATTTCAGTTAATCACAATTACTGAGCCTTTATTAAATAACCAAAAAAACGTAACCTTCCTCTTGTGTTAGCTTTCTGTTAGCATCTCTTATGTGTACGCCATAGAAATGTAACATTGTTTCCTAGGTTTGTGTTTAAATTGTAATTGAATTACAAAGTCAATAATCTGAACTCGAAGATTCTTTAAAATTACAATTACAATTATAATTACATAAAAACTGTAATTAATTATCACATGATTTAGATTGTAATTGACCCAACTCGGTTCAGAACGCCTGGCTTCAGTTTGTGGTTAATTGCTGAGTCGGCAAATGAAGGAATGACTGGATGTTTTAATTTTACTTGTTCACATCTTTTTTTAAATTTTTTTATTTGGAGTATTTTCTTTTTTGTTGTATATTCAAATAATAGTTAGTGTTAAAATATATATATATATATATATATATATATATATATATATATTATATTATTTTATATATATATATATATATATAGATATATATATATATCTAAAATAATATAATATATATAATGTAATAAAATATTATTTTAGATAACTTTTTCTTTGGATTGGGTTTTAGTTTTCAAACAATACATAGATATCTATCCCAACTAATTTCTGTTTATTTAAGAAAAATGTTGCGTAATAATTTGAGGAAAATTTAAATATTTTGTAAGAATTTTTCAATTTTTTTTAACAGGTTAACATTAAAAATGTCATTTATTCACGATCCAAGCAAAAAGTGACAGATATCACTCCCTTCACTTAAATTTCCTTTATTTTGTGACCAATTTTTATTTAATTTAGAAATTTTTTGGAATAATTTAAAGAAAAATCTTTCAACAATTGTGTGATATGAGCATTGGGAAAAGTGTCATTTAATTTGTGTATTTGGAGGGACTGAGATATCTACGACTCAATTATTTGGTAATTTACAAAGTGTTTCATGTTTTTTTCCATTCATTTTTACTTTCTCGAGTGGGCCACATTGGATGCTCTAAAGGGCCGGATTTGGCCCCCGGGTCTTGAGTTTGACATGTAGTGTAGACTGTGTTAGACTTAAAGGTGTGAATATACACACAATGTGCAGCTCTAACAGTCTCCTGATTTATTTACACCTGTACACCCCATCACATCCCATTCCCGTCTCTTTCCGAGGCTAATCTGTCATTCCAGGGTTCTGATTGGCTAGGAATTGTGGCACATCTGTAACGTTGGGCAGTGCAGAGTGTAGAGGCCCGGCGTCCACATTGTTGCTGGTGCAGAATTGTGGCACTAACACAACGCCATAGAATCCAAAATGTGGGTACACTGGGGATCCATGCTAAGCGTACATGTCCTGGTCCTCGTGGGCTGATCAGTGTTCTGTGTTCAGCTCAGGACGACCTCTGCAGTTGCTGAAGGTCATGCAGAGCTGCATGACTCTTTAACAACAGGCTGTACAACACTGCTACAACACTGTTGACAGCGATAGTGACTACTGCACCCATGCTATAGCGAGGGGGGGGGGGGTTGTGTGTGTGTGGGGGGTGACATCTGTGCACATGTGCTTAAAAGAGAAAGCGCTATTGCACAAGTTGAATCTGGAGGAGTCAAGCCAAACCTGTGAACACATCAACTGTCCAGTGCAGAGAAGGGGTCAAAGGTCAGTGGGTGACAGAGAGATTTTAGCATGGAACTCCCGGCTGTACCTGCATCTCACAGTCAAGTGGATTTAAAGAAGGAAAGGAGATGTTACTTACCCTCAACCTGATCACTGCAGAGAAAAACAAACAGACACGAGGAATTAAACTCTGCTACTATATATACTCATTTATTATTCATTCGTCTAATTATATTTATCACTTTTTGCTTCTTTCATTGCAATATTACATATATTGACTTGCTTTTTTTTTTAAATATATATATATATATATATATATATATATATATATATATATATATATATATATATATATAAGTTTTTGTGTAGGAATGCTATATCTGGTATATGAATGAGACGTACAAAAGAAATTTGTCACACTTTCATTTATTTATTTATTTAATTAATTTATATAGACATGTTTTTAATTTATTTATATTGTGGTGTCACATTAGTTTTTTTATGTTATTAGGACATGCAAACAAACAAAATATACATTTTGTCAATTCAATCTGTTTTAAAACATTTGGGAATTTGTCTGTCATGACAAAATTAACTGAAAAAAGTTATTTTGGTTGCTTCTTTTATTGCAATAATACGTTTATTTACTTACTTTATTCTGAAAATAAACTTTTTTTCTGTTGGAATGGTATATCTCATAATGAATGAGACATACAATAAAAAATTGTCATGCTTTTAGTTATTTATTAATTTGATTTATGCTGACATTTTGTACAATTTATTTAGTTGTGGTGTCAGATTAGTTGTTTACTTTGACATGATTTTATGACGTTTTTTCACAACACATTTTTGCTGCTGTCAACAGCAATTATAATTGTAATTGTGTAATTGATTATTCATTACAATGATGGCGTGATTGTAATGTAATTTTTAAAAAAACTGTTGCGTTGTAATCATGATTAAATTGTATTGTAATTGCCATGGCAATTATTTAACGTTTTACTGGGGGACCATGTTACAGTTATATTTACAGTACACATACAGTATGTAGTTATTTATTAAAATATGTTTCATATCAAGCTTTTCCACACTTTACCATTAAAACATCTAGAATACTGATACAAAAAAGGTTCAGATTCCCACACCATAAATATTAAAACCTATATTTTCATTGATTATGAAGCCTAAAAAGGTAACCAATGGATAAAAAAATAGAAATTAGATGATAGATATTTGTTTTTAGTGTATTTTACAGCTGATTTAGGACCTTTTATCATTAGAGATGCTGACACAAGAGGAGGGTTTACATTTATTAGGTTATTAATTTCAGGCTCAGTAATCATAATTGAATTGTAATTGAACATGGATAATTGGAAACGCAATTGTAACTGAAAAATGCAAGTCACCCCAACCCTGGCTGTCCAGGTGTTACAATCAACACAATGTAGAGTTTATTTATTTTTTATTTTTTTGTGGCTGAAATAAGTAGAAATTGTAAATTGCAGCTCAGTAAACTCAGTTCAAAGCTTGTGTGTTTATGAAACTGTTGCCAGATCTCAGTGATAGTGAGTGGACTTACACTTCCTCTGTGTCAGACATGGTGACAGTGGACTTTGCAACCTGTGATGAAGAGAAGAGAGAGGAAGTTAAAGTTTGGTGTGAGCGCAGCGACCTGCTCTTGTATTTATAGCTCAGGATTAAGTTGCAGGAGTCTTAAAATATGTGGTCAACCACACCCTGAACAGGCGTTACACTGGGAGTGCCCCTCATCTTCATCACCCCCCGCCCCAAGTGAATGATTCAACTGCATCAAAGTCTAATTTTTTAATTTAATTAAATTATTATTTTGATTTATTTATTTATTTTTTTATCATTAAAGTATAATAATGTAAAGGAAGCGATGTGATGCAGCCTCAGTGTCTGACCTGTTTACCTCATGGTAAAGCAGACTTATAGGTCAGCGGTTCCCAAACAGGGGTACGCATACCCCTAGAGGCACAGGAGCACATTGCAGGGGGGAACTCAGAATTATTAAACAATTAATTTAAAAATAATCAGGACATCTTCCTTGTTTCGCTTTTAGGTCTTTTTTGGACAAATTCACAACAAAAACTAACAATGAAATACAATATTTTCTTGTAATTTATTGAAACATGATTGTTTTATGCTTTAGAAGTCATTTTATCACAATTCTGACAATAGCAGACGATAATAAGCTACATTTCATACAGGAGACTGTATTAACTTGCTATTGAAGTAATCACATAAAAGTTTCATTGGTCTTTAAAAAAAAAAAACCCTTAAAAATTACACTTTAAATTCCACACATTGTTTTGAATTAGTAGATTAAGCCTGAAGAAACCAATGTTCTAGATGGAATTATGGCGAGGCTACTTAAGATAAGAAGGGGGTACACAGGACAAAATATATTGGCAACCAGTGTTATTGATGATTTATCTTATTGTTTGCTCCTCAGCTGCTGATAAAAAGCCCAGTTTTTAATGTTGGACCTCCATATGTGAGTTAACTTAATAGTTTTGATCTGGTTCCACCTCAGAGGAGCTGCTTCAGCGCAGTCTGCCTCAACACTTCAGCTATTTCCAACATACAGCTGCTGGCGTCTGGGATCCAGTTTCAGTGGATGTTGAAGATTGGGTTGCTTTCTCCTGGACCACTACCCACCATTCCTTCTTTATTTCCTTATGTGGCAGTCCCTGCCCTCGCCCTGTTGACTGAGACCACTTTAGTTGAGAATTAAAATAAGCCGTGGACTTGATCTGAGGAGGTTAAAGGTCTAATGGCTCGTTCTGTTAAAGATTTGCTGTTAAACCCTGTAAATCACAGCTTTATTGGCATGTCAACAACAATGGAAAGGAATTTTCCCAAGCTTAGATTTGAACTGGGATTTCTGCTCAAGATGTTAAAGTGTTGATCCTGGAGCTTTTCAGGCCTTAATGTGCATACATGTGTAGAAGACTACACTCCTGATGGAAGATTCCAGGAACAATGACAGCATTAGTCACTTATTGGTCTCATCCTCTGGGTCCTGAGGTGGAAAGCTGCTTCCAAGGCTTTAAGCCATCTGTAAATCCCTCAGGTATGGGTCTGAGCTGGATCACTGGACCCCAACCAAAAACAGCACATAAACCATCACATAGTCCAGCTGCTGGTCCAGGACCAAAGATCCCAGTTCAAACCTTCACTTAAAGGTTAAACATGTAAAGCATCTCTTTGGAATGCATTATTTAGGATCAATATGACCACTTAATAACACTACTAGATCTCGTCTGTATGCTGTCCATCCATTCTTTAATCAGCATGCAGCCATTGGCAGTGATTTTTACACAGTTTGTGGAGATGTGTGACCCCCAGTCCACCATTCACACCATCACCATTCTCGCCTCCCTTACCTCAGAAAAGCCGAAAGAAGTGAGCTCCCTGCTGCCAAGACAGGCTGTAAGGTTCTGCAAAGTTACCGCGCAGATTATGTCCTTCTGTTATACTGACACCGGATCTCCTTGGGCTCCTCATTGGTGGAGGAATCATGGAGGAGGCTAGGCCGTTCCCCACAGCTTCCCCCCCCTCCCTCTGCTGGCACTCAATAAGGAGATGGAAAAGAGTGAGGGCAAAGGAGGGAGGCTCAAGTTTGGAGAAAGAGGAGGCAGCCTCGATGTACCCGCACCTCTCAGGGAGGCTATTTCGGGGCGGCTGCATTAGGCAAGCAAATTTCATTAGAGTGAGAAGGTCTGTGGAACGCCAGGGCAGGTGGTGTCTCTGAGGGCCTGAGGGGTAAACACAAGGCTGTGTTGGTCAAAGCAGGACAGGATCATCCTTCAGGTTTACAACAGGTCTATCATCTCCTCCTGTAACTCTATTCAGTAGAAAGATAAATGTAGAAGACATGCTTGATTTAGTTTAAAAAGTGCAATTAACTGGAAAGAGACAGTAAAGGTAAAAAGTGCAGAAACTTGTTGATTGTCTAAGTCAGGGGTCGGCAAATCTTTAGCATCATTAGCAGCTTTAGCTCCACCAACCAAGCAGACAGGAGGCGGACATGGGCAACATGCGCACCTTAACAGACAAAATTTCTCCAAAAATCACAGGGCCAAGAAAATACACAAAACAACAGCAAAATACACAAAACAACAGCAAAAATACTCAAAACACATGACAAATATACAAAAACACACACAATTATAGAGAAATATACCAAATAAGTCTGTGTACCCTTCATTATTTGGTTATTCCGTTGTAAAACTCAATCAAAATGACAAATAAACAGTGTTGTTATTTTGTTTTGCTGACTTAAAACCCAAACAGAAATACAGAAAAATAAAAAACCAGACAAGCAGCATTATTTGGTTTGAGAATTAAATCTTCTGTTTGTGTGGTATCTGGATATTTACGGGGAAACTAGGATGAGAGCTTCATGTTTTAAGCTCACCACACAGAGGGGACCCATAGACGGGGGTGGACTTTTACTCCCGGACAAAAAAAAAAAAGCACCGCATAAGTCACATTATTGATGGATGAATTGACACGTTATTAATACATAAATAAATCAAAGCAAAAAAAAAAAAAAAGGATGTTGTGTAAAATATGTGATTAGAGGAACCAGAGGTAGTGTAATGAATCTACTGGTGCTACTCGTTTCTTGTAAATCAACTTCTGTATGTGTTAGCGGCTGCTGTTAGTGGCTAGTGGTATTATAATTAGCAAAAACACCTAAAAAAAAACTGTCATTGTTTTTACAAATGTGTCAAAAAATTTCTGACATCTATTGTTCCTCACACCAGCCTCACAGTCGATAGTCAGTCATCAGTTTATTTGGATGTTATTTGGACCGTAACACTGTTGAGTAAAGTAATGGCAGATATTCACAGATTCACAGATTCCGACATCAATAACTTTTTAACCAAACATCATCGCCGCACAAATGAGTCCTATTTGCCATCGCTGTGAGGTGGACAACATACTACATTTTATCAAACGCAGCAGAGTAAAAGTCCGCCCCCGTCTATGGGTCCCCTCTGTGTGGTGTGATTAAAACATGAAGCTCTCGTCCATAGTTTTAACTTAAATATCTAAATATCTCACAAACAGAACATTTTATTTTAAAACAGAAAAATGCTGCTGTATTTCTGTTTTGGATTTAAGTCACTAAAACAGAATTACCACACTGTTTATTTAGGAACTTGATTTGGTTTTAAAACAAAATAACCAAAGAACAGACGGGACACGGATTAAAATAACAACAAAAATATACAAAACAACAACAAAAAAAAAAACACAAAATCCTTCTTTGTTCATTTGTGTATAGTGTATATCAGATTGGTCATCATTCTAAATGCTGATATGAATGTTGATGTCGTGGCCCTTGGAAAGGACCATCACATTTGTGTGGCCCCCTATTGTCATAACAGTTTCCCTTCTTTGATGTACAGCATAAAACTAATCATCCCACTCACAGCCAATCAGATCATTAGGATCATTTATGTTGACTAGACGGCTGTGAAGCCACGGGAGCAAAATGTGACTTTATGGTTCGGCTCAAAGTTGAAGTTTGACTCCATCAACAGTTTGACCTGAAGGCATCAGGGATGTGTCTCAACACGTCATCACATGGGTGCACCATGCAGCTGACCAGTATGTGTAGGGTTTGCATGTTCTCCCTGTGGTTTGGTCCGTATTTTTCCACCCCATCCAAACAGAAATATAGAGAATTTGTTTATGCCACTTGCAATTAATGGATTACTTAGATCACATGTGTCAAAGTCAAGGCCTGGGGGCCAAATCTGGCCCTTTAGAACATCAAATTTCATCTGCTCTTGAAAGTCAAAATGATAGAAAAAGACATGAAACCAAAATGAGTTTGACACCGCTGACTTAGATATAAGTGTTTTATTATAATGTTACAACACATTTCTGTGTATAAAAAGAAGATTAGTAGATGTTTACATCTGTTGAGGCATTCCTCAGTAAATGTCATATCTTTGATATTAGACTTTAAATGTGCAAATATTTGCTTTTGTGTCCATGTTTATCTGCAGACATTGGGATGTAGGTCATTTATATACAGCAGCAGATGAGTTTATCAGTTTAGTCTCATCTGTCGGACTTAACGGCTTTAAATAACCCTCATGTCTCAGGGAGGACGTGTCCTCACGTCATCGCTGAAAGATGTGTTTTCTGTAACAAAATAAGACAATGAAAGAATTCAAACAGATGTTAGCCCAACATTAGCAAGTTTTTGTGGTTAACTGGTGATTTAGTTTCAGTTTATTTGTTTGTTTCAGTCTAACAAGAAAAAAAAAAAAAAAAAAAAAAAAAAATATATATATATATATATATATATATATATATATATATATATATATATATATATCACAAGACTGAAACAGGCAGAAGCAACAATGCTTATATGCCCAACACAAGCAGTCATTCAAGCAGTCAACAAGAACATTTGAGTAGCCTTTTTCCCACAAATAATGCAATATATATATATATATACACATATTTCTACTGCTTCGCTCTAATGTCGCGCTAAAAAATAATGTGACATTTTATTTTTGAAATTAAATAGCGTGTAACTCATTTTCATTTCTTTATTGTTAAATTATTACATTATTTCACAAATTAAGCCTGAGAACAGACTGACATCTTCATTTTACTTCTAATCTTGCTTTTGGTAAAAATGAACATGAATTGATCTCTTAGGTTGTATTTGCTGGTCTCTAGTGAGAAGTATTTTTGAACGCCTTCTGGAAGAGCATTTATCTTTCCTTTGAACATCATCTGTTATTTTATAATAAACAATATCTTTACATTTCACAAGTTTAGTCTATTGACTCACTGCAGCCTAATGATGGATAGTGAGTAATAGCAGGTGATGGCTTAGTGATCCTTATATGACCTTTAATTTAAATAGTATAAAATAGTGTGTATGACAATAAAGTTTCTTTGTCTTCACATAACCTATATTATAAAAATATATACAGTATGCATACAATTACATGCATGGACACCTAATTCTGAGCTAAGCTTGCTTTTCTCTCCACTACTTTTATCACCAGTGAAATGTATCACCATGTAAAATTGGTCACCAGTTAAATTGGTCACCAGTTAAAATGGTCACCAGTTAAATTGGTCACCAGTTAAAATGGTCACCAGTTAAATTGGTCACCAGTTAAAATGGTCACCAGTTAAATTGGTCACCAGTTAAAATGGTCACCAGTTAAATTGGTCACCAGTTAAAAAAGGTCCCCAAGTTGAGCTCGAACAAGGAAACCAGAGTAAAAAAAGTTTTGCTCAGAGGAAAGTTTTCTTCAAGTTCACAAGATCTAAAGTGAAATATGTACTACTTACTTACATTTTTAGTCGTTTTGTTTTTCATGTGACAATTATTTGAAATGAATAATAATTTTCAGGGTAATAGAATAGAATCTTTTTATTATCATTGTACAACAAATACAACAACATTAAGATGCTCTCCAAGAATGAGGAATGACATGTAACACACACTTAAATAAAATATTGGAAAAAATAAATATAAATATATAATACTCAACACACATTATCATTATCATAACACGCAATGAATACAAAAAATAAAGTAAATCCCCTGTTGCTGATATTTTATCTTTTAAAAATACATTAGATTGTTAGTTATTCTTAATTCTAAACAAAGGTGATTCTAAATCAGTATAAATATCTTCTCACTGTGTTATTATGAAAAGCTTCTATATATTATATTATAGTACTATAGATACAGATATAGATACTATATTGTTCATGAGATTTATCTCTGTTTTGGTTTTTAGTTTAATCATATCTTACATTTATATCCATTAATATTTACCTGTAGGTATAATATAATCATCCATTTAGTGGATATTCAATATTTCAGTGTTTGACAATGAGAACGAGCATTAGATTTCCTCTAGGAGGCGCTACCGTGACAGGGTTAGGGGAAAGTTTTTCTCACCCACAATAGGAACTTCACTCCAGGGGTGGTGCAGCGATTTTAAATGTGAGGGTGTTCTAAGGTTCGGGCAACCCTGCACCCCCAGTTTAGTTTATAATGCTAAAGCTGTTATTAAGTCAATGATACTCAACATGTGGCTCTATATGTCTTCATTTGAATTATTATTCATTATTCCCCAGAAAATCTTAAAAGGGGGACACTTTTTAACCCCTTTATATCTTTCTCTTTGGCCATTTTGAAACTTCCTTTGTCCCATTTTTGCCACTTTCCAAACATTCTGACACTTTTCTTTGTTTTGTTTTTTTTTTCCTAATTTTTCTCCATTTTTGCAAGTTGTTTTTGACACTTTTATCATATTTTTGTCCCTTTTTTTTAATCCTTTTTTGCCACTTTTCTTCCAAATTAGCTAACTTTTGCCCAATAAATAACACCTGTTTCCATTTTTCACTATTGTTTTTTTCACATTTTGCTCATTTAAGTTAATTTTTGTCATACATACCACCTGTTTTCTCTTTTTTGCCAGTATTTTTTGCCCACTCTCGACTGCTTTTGGCCCATTTTAGTCACTTTTCACTCTTTTCTTTCACATTTTTTCCCCTTTTGGAACATTTTTTGCCACCTGGTATTAATTTATGTCAGTTTACTTAAACTTTACTCATCGCTGTTAAGTCTTTGTTTAGCTTCTCAGAATGACAGTTTAATCAAATGGCTGGCTATCATTGTCGTGCAAGATTTAATCTCTTCCTTTTTAAGTTTATACATGTTTACTGTATGCAAGGGAACCTTGGCAAGATGTATTACCAAAAATAAACAAGGGGGGTGAAAGTAACTAGTAGCTTTTTCTTTGAGTACTATTTAATTGAGCTACTTTTTACTTGTACTTGAGTATTTTAAGTATGATCTTAAATTATAATTATGTATGTTCATTTACCACTTCCTTTGTCACCCCTTTTTTTTATTTAATTACTTGTTAAACTGACAAAGTAAATAAAATAAAAATAAAATTAAAAAAAATCTGAAAAACAACATTAAAATAAAACGAATTAAATTTCAAAAAGAATAATAACCCTGACGCACACTCACTCACTCAATTGTATGTAATACATTTGTTCTTGCTTGTTTATGGGTTCTGTGGCAATACATTTGGTTAGTGTGAAAGCAGTTCTGTGACTGCGATTTTCCTTAATTATTTGTTGAAACCTGCACAAACCCTGTTTTTGGTGTATGCATATTTTGGAGTTGACACCAGCCGCCACTGGAACCGACACTTTCTGTGTTGATTTACTTTACCATCACTTGGATCAGTGGAGACATATTTCATGCCTGCACCAGATTCTGATGACAAATACAGTGCTACACTCCTACTTGGAGCTTTAGATACGGTATATATCTTCTATACTTAATTTCTGTCTTTTTAACACAGACTCTGAATGAATGGTCAGGTGATGTTTTTCGATTAGCGTGAGAAAGACGCACAAATGTTTGCTGAGGAGGTGAATGGAGGCTGTCCTCTGGTACATGAATAATGATTAAAGTTCTATTCTTACTTGTGTTTGGAGGAAAACACAAGTAAAATCACACCGCCATCTATTGGCTTGTAATGTATACGACATCGTTTTTTATGCTTCCCGTGGACTCATGTAAATAGAGATTGTTTTAAAAATAGTTGGCGTGTGAGGGGCGCATTCACAAAAGGTTAATTGGTATTAAAACGTGAGCAAATGTCGCTCCACACGCTAATAAGGAGTACAAAGCCCAGAAAATCAGGAGTGCGCCGCCACTGCGCTTTCCAGTGCCCCCTTAATCCATTTAGCGCGTTCCCCTCTATTTAATATGCATAGTAGGTGGATCTCCCAGGGATGAGCAAAAATATGGGAGGAGGAAATGCAAAAAAAATAATGCAGGGTGAGCAATGCAATTCATGATATCTGGAACTGTTTGCGGTGATAGTTTTAGTGCCAGAAAATAGTACAACTTACAAGCAGGTGCAAACACACACGCAGAAATCATTGCTGCAGTAAATGTGGACAGAAATCACAGCGGAAATGAAAGAAGGCTCCAGCTGTGTGTGTGTGTGTGTGTGTGTGTGTGTGTGTGTGTGTGTGTGTGTGTGTGTGTGTGTGTGTGAGAGAGAGAGAGAGAGACGTGCTTCCATCTCTCCTCCTCGGGTCACTGTCTCACCCACGCGATCAGCCGCACACATGCACCCTATCTATCTGCTGTAATTCATCTATTTTTTTATTTGTTTCCTCTACTAACACTTCCAATTTTGTTGCTTCAAATTTTCATGTTCTCCCTCCATGTTCAACACAACAAGTACAAAACGCTCATTTAAATAAGGGAGGTCTGTGCCAGTTCTGCATGTGCACTAATCATTGCTGCAATCTTAGTGAATTCTGTGCAGCAGGTGAGGAAACTACATCACTAAAGCCAGGATTTAGGGAAGCAACTGCTTTATCACCCTTTATTTCAGATCTTAGTGAATCCACCCCTGAATGCGGAACTTTTTGGAAACAAAAAATGAAACAGAAGCAAATCGTTGTTATGTAAACAGGCCCCAAATCTGTTTTTTTCTACTCAGATGAGATAAAAAAAAACTCAGCTTTGGCCCCTAGTGGCTCCTGGAGCCCAGTACAATTGCATGGTTTGCCTATAGCCAGAAACAGCTACGAACACTGAGTGACATTATTTAGGGCTTTGCTAAAAGGCACACTGTGTAACTTTTGGTCACTAACAATTTATCCATGAGATCGATTAATTGATTTATATTCCTACAATCCAACTACATCGATCTGTGCTTGGCAAGTTGACCTTCCTGGTGACATTAATTGATCTAAAATCGTTTTAAAAGGTAACCAATCAATTGTATCGAAACAAAGAAATAACGCATCAGATTTAAGCACATTCGACTTTATATGGATGTGTTTTAAACGCGCCTTAATATTTGTCCTGGGTACGACATTAAACTGCAACCACAGGAGAGGTAAAACTCTCTGGGTAGATGGCGCTCGTTAGCCTGATCAGGCAGTTTGTCTAGGAGAAGGACACTCCGATGAAAAAATTCAACGCACACTGCACTTCACCTAAAAACTTCATTGCGCAGGCTCGTAGGACACGTCCATGTCCTTACGGCGCTGTGGCAGGTTCTGCCTTTAAAGAATCGGCCTTGTCAGCCACCAGCGAGCGTGCAACCGACGTGGACAGCCCCCTTCATAAATCTTTGTTCGCGAAGCCAAGCCACGATGAATATCAGACATAATATATGGCCTGTATCAGCTGTCTGTGTCATCATTGCCACGTGCCAGCAGATAACAAAACATAGCATGGAGGAGATGATGATGAACGAGAAATTGATGAATCCATCTCTGGGGTCCAGTGTGCATGTGGAAACACTTTGGCTTTAACACAGATGGAGATATTCTAAAAGAGTCGCTCGCTGTGTTGACAGTCGTCTGCCAGGCCCTTCTGGCAGCGTTCACTGCAGCAGCAGCAGCACATGTAGCGTTAGCTCGTTAGCATTAGCTTTTCCGAAAGCCTCATGATAACATCATGTTAAAATGAAAAGAAGCAGGTTCAACCACTGCTCATTTAACCTAAACAGATCTTGATTGCACTTCATTTTTTTATGTTAATATTGCATTATTGATGAAAAAAAACAAGCAGAAGAATCAGGTAAACCAAATATGTATTATTATTATTATTATTATTATTATTATTATTATTATTATTATTATTAATATTATTATTATTATTATTAATATTTTTATTTTAAAAATGTATTGAAAACAAGAGGAGAAAAGTGAACTGTTAAATTAAACTGAAGTGTTGGTTAGTCTTTTTTCAAATAAAATGTGAATACATTTGCTATTAAATGTTGTTTACTTGTTTGTTTGTCCATATTGAATTCATATCTGATTCTCTTACAATAAGTTCTACAGCCGGGCCCACAGAACGTCTCCGCGCCGAGTAGCTTGGCCAAGCTACAAAGTTGAATTGCCTTTGAAACGAGGCTCTTGACATCCATTCATAGAATATCCATGTCAAATTACAGCCCGATTCAACGAGCATTAACGGAGGAGTAGTCATTTGAAAAAAGGGGCCCCCTGGCGCCACTGTGACACATTCATATATAGATATGTGTCAATGATTCGGTGCCACCAACTGTCGCAATATTCGACTCACAAATAAATGAGAAAATTACTTTAATAGAAATTGACTAAAAAGGGGGGTGGGCCCCTGTTGGAAATGTGTGAGGCATAATCGCAATCTACGTTGAATTACCTTTGAAACGATATATCACACGACTATGTTCCCATAAATTTGGAAATTACCGGGCCCCATTTAAAAGAAAAGGGCTTCGAGTGTCTCATCATATTCATTCATAGAGTATTCATACTAAACTGCATTCCCATCTAAGGAGAACTAACGGTGGAGGAGTCATTTGAAAAAATGGCTCCCCCGCCGTCCCCCTAGCGCCCCGGTGACACGTATGGGGTAATGGGCCCCATTTATATATTGGTATGTGCCAATGATTTGGTACCACCAACTGTCGTGATATTTGATTTGCAAATAAATGAGAAATCAACTTTCTTTCTTTTGGTTTCTTTTGGGGCCCCAAATCGAAAATCGGGCTCCGGGCGTCGATGCAAACACATCCATAGATTATTCCTACCAAATTTCAGGCTGATTCGTTCTTGAATAACCGAGAAGTAGTGATTTTAACTAGTGTACACAAGAAGAAGAAGAAGAACAAAGTGAGTGGTGTTTTGGGTCCGGTAACCCGGCCTAAAAAACAACAAGAATCTAGGAAACCTGACCTGCATTGTCCAGTATTTACGTATTTAATTCAGTCACACTGGTTGAATTTTTTTTTGGCTAAAAAGTTACTGAATCGCTTTGAAGTCACTGAATCATTTTGGATTGAAATCGTTTTAAATGAACCAATATTATCCTTGAATCAAATCAGCAACAACGGATCATGACTTGAACTTAATCGTTGGTAAAATCAATCGTTACATCCCTACTGTGCATTTTTTAGACACTGGCATGAAGGTCGAACCATTATGCATTTATTTTAGAAGTTAAGAAAAAAATAAGTGTAAACCTCGTGTTTTGTGAAACGCTCCTACTTTTTTCTTAGTGAAGAACCTCATTAGTGAGATTTTTGGTTTCTTTTTAAAGAGCTTCCTAACAATTCTCAACAAACCATGGCTGCTTCTTGCTGCATCCCGTGGGACCCCTGGGTGGCCATCAGAGCCTACTTTTAGAGCATGTGAAACTTAAGGTGCTGTGTTCTGTAGGTGCTGCCTGAAGCTGGGCTTTGCTTTGCCCTGCTCTCCCAAACGATGCTGCTGTCACTGAGAAGCCCCTGGGGCTTAGCATTTATTTTTGGACCGCCATGGCGCCTGTTCCTACCATTTGTAGGAAGGGGGGTCGAGCTGGGCTCAACATGAACCTGCCACTCTGACACTCCAGGCTGGGACAAGCAGGCAGCAGCCGGCCGGCCGTCCCCCAAGCAGCAGCCGCACAGGTAAAAACAACACCAAAATGCACCTTTAATTCTCCTTTCAGAGCAGAGCGAATATGTTTGGTTACTATTGGTGAATGCAGAATAATCCCCCTTGATGTCAGCTGGAGGTCTTCTTTGTACGCGTGCTAAAGGTGTACTTCATTTCTTGACCTCAATGCAAAGTTAAAGCACCAGCAGGGCTGAGCTAAGTGTTAGCCACACAGTGTTTGGTCTCCCTGTAGCATCCAAACACTCCCTATTCTGACATTTCTCTGTCTCAGACTGTAATAGAGAATTATGATAAGCAGTCATATCTCACTTTGATGTTGTGGCCTTGAATTAAAAATATAATACTGATGGTTAACTCTTTTATTTCCATGAAGGGCAAGCACCCTGGAGCTCTTTGAAAAGTGTTTAACCTGGTAAGTTCATCCTCTTTCTCTGATCCCACCCTATAGCATGCTGTATTTACCCACAGCTACTTTACTAAAGGTAAACTGAATTTTCAGGATGGATTCATATGCTAAGGGAGTCCATTGTACAGGAGCTGGGCTGTTTATTACGAGGCTATTATTACTCTTTCCTCTTTTGTACTCACATCCTGAAGGCACTTGGAATACCAAAAGTACCAGAGCCTTAAAAGGGGAGCGGGTATCTCATGTGTCGGGCAGGCTGCAGATCCAGGGAGGGCAGTGTGTGTGTGCGTGTCTGAGTAAAGTGAGGATATTAAACACATGGACCAGTTAAAGCGCTTATCTCATCCCGTGCTTCCCCCTATTATAGATTAGTGGTTTACACATTAGCCTTGTTTTGGCTGTGATGGCTTTGAATGTTTTCTGTAATAATATTTTTCCTGAGGCCTAATCAGGTGTAAGCAGGCCATGTCATAGGTCAGAGGCTCTGCATTCACTTTCACCATTCAGCTGCTAAAAATACACACACGCGGCTACATTAGCGTGTGCTTGTGGAAAGAGAGGTTAAAAGATCCATCCATCCATCATCATTAAAAACCAACCATCTTCACTACATCCATAATCCACCTATTACTCACTCTGCTTCAGGGGCCTAATAAATATAATTTGGTCTAAAGTGAGCCAGACACAGTGAAAAAAAAAGCCATCAAAACCAACAATCTCAACTTTGAATTTGACTAAAACGTCCATTACAAAAAGTAAATGTATAGATGTATGTAACAATATATGAAAAATCCATGTTTGCAGTGTTTTTGAACACATATGTGTCCACCAGCACACAAAATGTGAAATAAATTCATCAAGTCCTTTGTTTATGGTCTGTGTAAGTCTTAAAACTTTGATAAAAGTGCTCCGTTTCAAATGTTCTCAGTTTGTGATGTCACAAGTTGAATTGGGAAAGAAAATACACTCCCCTCCGCTGGTATCTCCACCCATGGACTCCACCCCCAACCTGATGAAAACTTTTGCGAAAGTCCGCCATTGTTTTTCTCGCTAGCGAAGGAGTGATGGCTACCGTTAAAACAAAATACAGAACTTGCTCGGTTGTAGGTTGCAAAGATTAGCATGAGGCTATTATATGCGTTACACGTTACCGTAATTTGCTTTTTGTTAAGTATAAGATAAATAAACACAGTAGGCTACAGCTCCTTCAAGTCTACAAGGTAGTATTCGACGCACCATAGCCGTTAAGCCGGCGTACAAATAAAATGTAAAGACGACATGAAGTTGATAACTTACCATTCAGAAACGTCTCTCTGAAGTCTTGGTTGACGTACCACTTCGGGAGAGCCTTCTCCCTCAGGGTCGGACTCAGGTTCATATTGATACAGCTGCCCCGCGGGAGCCATGTTTTTCGCAGGGGGCACGCTAACTTGTTGCCATGGAAACTCAAAGCTGACCCTGAGCTAAACTTATTTCGGTAGACCCCAGGTGTGAGGGGGAGGTCTTTGCAACTTTGATTGACATTCAAACCTTGGGATATTTCAGATTATATCAGCGGTTAGGAAATTGTTATAAATGTGCTTTTAGTAGTCCATTTTCAGAAATTTGCAGTTTTTCATCATGGAAGACGTCACTAACCTTCACCGCTGTCTGATTATTACATCACCTAGTGGAAGTGCGTCTGATTGTCAAAACAACGTGATGGTCTTTCCCTAACTCCTTTAGGAGTTTCCTGACACTTATCTTTAACCCTGTGACGTCATCCACGGGGTTAAGGAAAAGTGGATAGGAAAGGAGATAGGAGGGAATTTACAGAAGCAGCCTGACACTTTGCAGTAGGAGAAGAATATTTGGTCCCACGAGCGCCCCCTACAAAAGCCAAGAGTACTGCAGAAAATCTGCAAAGCTTAATATTATGCTATCTTAAAAGTACCGTATGTTGAGAATTGATAGAATACTGGGGAGTGTCAAGATTTAAATGGTTTGATCAAATTAAACTCAAATTAAAAAAAAATAATTTACAGTATGAGTAAATATCCAAACACAAGCTACAGATATATGCAATCATCATTTAAAATGAAAAAATTCCTGACTGAAGTCTGGCACCTAAAGGGTTAAGATTTAACCGTATTTTACATTCTAATTTATCTTTGATTGTTATAATTTGATTTAAAAAAACACCAAACATAGTCATCCTATTACACCAAGTCTGCATCAGCCGGCTTTACAACATAGATGTCAAAAGTGACATAATTATTATTTTCTAATTGATTTGTATTTTTGGAGTTTATGTAACTTTATTGTTAACTACATCGACACAATATTTGTTTATCATACAAAGTAGACATTATACTGTTACCTTGTAAAGGGAAAGTAAAACAGGGAATATTGTACAGTGTATATGACAATATATCTATTGTTCTCTACTCTCTATTGTTCTCTCTCGAAATAATTCAAAGGATACGATCAGGAAGTGACATTTCAAGGTTGTACTAACTGTATTATGATTTGCTCAACTTTGGTTCTACTTTAGTTTGAAACTACCTTGCTCGCACATTAATACATCTTCCACTGATGATGATAATTATTTAATATTTGTTGCAGTTGTGGACACAAAAAGAGCTTCTTATGTAGACATTTCCTATTTCATCAAGGGTAACTGAGAGGCACAATTTAAAAATAGAGACATGAGGCCCAACACATTTGTAGAAAAAAGCTTTAATTTATTGAAAGAAAATATATCACGAGCATATTAATCAATGATAACCAAATGTTGTTTAGGATAAATTCAACTGAAGGAATGCAGGGAACTAACTAAGTCAGTTACGAGATGCATGAGGTTATGTTTATACCACAAAGAACTCCAATGCGGAAGTGCAATACAAGGTTAAGCAGTTGTTTCTACATCTATTGAAATGAAATTGCTCTTGAATACACAATCATCTAATACATGAATAAAAACAGGTAACCTGAAGCTATATGTGATATGGTCAGATATATGCAAAACAGCTTCCGAAAAGCACAGTAAATATGAAATAATCAACGGTAAACTGGACGTATATATAAAAAGAAAACCTTTTAACTGGAGTGGATTCATGTCGTGGAGGCAGAAACAGCTCATACACTTGGTGTAAAAAAAAAAAGGAATGTTGATAGTGTTGAATTAGATTTCGTCATCCCGCTGCTGGAAACTACTCGGAGAGCGCTCTTAGTAATCATCGTGTCATAAATCTGAGGAAGAGACAAATAAATTACTGGTTAGAATATCAGACTGAAACATGGTGTTGAAGTTACTTTGAGGTGATAAAAAAAAGGAGTTTTACACTGCTAATACCACCCGAGGAAGTTATGAGACATGAAATATCTCAATGAACTCAGAGTGACAAGTAAAATCAGTACATTTATCATCAATGCTTGAAAACTGGCAGTTTTGAGTCACACAGACGAGCATACAAACTTGTTTGTGTTGTGCCTGAACATGTTCAGTAAACGATAGTTCATAAACTCGTTCATAGTGCACTGTAAACCTGAATAAATTACCAGAACTAAAAAAAAATGCAGGCAATCGATAGCATCAATTTTTTTTTCAAGTTTATTAACTTAAAAAGTCACATTTTTCCAGAACTTAAAAGGTTGGATAACTGTCTAATACAAATTAATTTTATTTTTAAATAATCCATTTTTGAAACAACAGAGATAACAGGACTTTATCATTCTTAGCATGTAATTACTTAATTCTATTAAGTTGTACTTAAGTTGTGTTTTTAAGTTATCCTTACTTATAAATAAATATAGTTCCATTTACTCAAAAATTATTATTTAAAGTTACTCAAAAAGGAAGAACATGTTACACCAACTTCACATAATTAAATTTGTAGAACTTGTTTTATAACTTTGAGTATTAACTACTTAATCTATTTAATTACTTTGACCGTTTGGGTTTACAGTGTGTATCTTGGGAGAACGCAAACTGAACGATATTCCTGATGAACGTTAGTGTGAGCGCCTTCATTCTGTTGCTCTTTAGCAGTTTAACTTTGTTCAAGAGAGTGTCAGATTTCCATAGAGCTTTCCATGGCTTCAATGCGTAGGGGGAAGAACGTGTGATCAAATGGAAACAGCAGACTGCAGCACTACCTCAGATTCTGTCTCCACAATTATTACGGCATCTTCGTATGATCACTTAAAAGAATTTTAAGACAATGGCTGTGATGATCCGATGATGGTCAGTGGTCTCTTCTACTCATATTCATGTTTGTTTGCAGTGCTTTAAAGCACAAGATGCTTAATTAAATAGGGCAATCTCCACCACTTTTTATCATCTGCAAAGGCATTCGCACATGCAGCACAACAAACAGTAAGCGCAGTCTATTTGGGTGCGCACCTATTTTAGCGCTCTTTGTTTGAGATTATAGTAAATCAGCTCCTTTTGTGTTATTTTGTAAATCATATTAAAATAAACAATGACACCGCTTGTTTTGGTTGGGTTTTTTTTTTCACTTCTTGACCATTTTCTCTTCCAGAGTGCTGAAGTACTCATGGCTATCGCTTACGGTACCATCAGCGCAGCAAGCCTGCTTTCCATGCAGTACCCTCCTCCCCTCCTGCCTAAGCCCGGTAAAGACAATGTTCGTCTTCAAAAGCTTCTCAAAAGGACGGCAAAGAAAAAAACCTCTGCTCAGGCCTCGCAGACGCCCGCGCCTTTTCGCTCGTGCCTCTCTCCTGTGAACGAAGCAAGCCCTGACCTCGAGCACAGCGACACCTCCACTCCACCCAAGACCCCAGAAACACCAATAAACTTCTACAACACCCCACAGGCGCAACGTTTCACCGTCAGGCCTCTGTATCAACATGTGGCATCTCCTTATCCACAGCGTGCAGCTTATGGCCGACTGGGAACTATGTCACCTCAAACCGTGGCAGATCCTCTGAACTCTTCCTCACTGCAAGTTTCCCCCATTTCTCCATTTGCTGGTTCAGCGCAAATGTCTGGGGATGTTACATCTTTAGGACAAGTTGACCAGCTGGTAGTATCCGCAGTATCTCGGCCAGCATTCTCCATAACAGAGTCAGCATTACGAGCTGTTGAATCAACAAAGTCCCAGTTGAGTTCAAGTTATGATACCCCTTTTTGTCCAACGCTTGCTGCAGCTGCAGGAAGCTCACAGTTCAAATTCATCAATTCTGGCCCACCTTCATATCCAACAGCAGCTGTAATCCAGCCACTCACTGTGCTGATGCCACTTGCCAAATCAAGAAGTCCACGCCCAACATTTAAAGCAACAGAAACATCAAAGTCACCTAAACCCATGTTTGACGTCCCACAAATTCGGATGTATACAGCCAGCACTTCATATTATGAGACATCAAGGACACCACCGGTGTACGACTCATCTGGATTAACTGCAATTGGAGGCACCATATCTCAAACAAAAACACAGACAGAAATGATAATAGATGTAACTCCAACAACCCCAGAACCCCAGAGAAAAACACCAACATTGGTGTCAACAACTCCAGCACTTGATACAAAACGAGCTACCCCTACAAGTGAAATCAAAGGTCCAACTCCAACGTTAGAAATTAAAAGGGCCACTCCCACATCTGAAATCAGGGTCAAAACTCCAACCTATGATTTTGAAAAATCAAGAATTACAGCGGGACGACCCAGAACCCCGGGTTTCCAAGCAGCTCGAGCTACAACACCAGTCTTTGAAATCTCTAAACCTAATCCTTTATTATTTGCTGTAACATCAGTCACTGTAGAACCAAAGAAGACAAGCAAATCCAAGACAACAGAACTCCCTGATACCTTACTAAATGGAGATATTCACACAGAAATGACATTTGCAACCAAACAAGATGAAGAAAGTGTCATAAAGACAAAGTCAGAATCTGATTCCGCACCAGGGTTGGTTCCATCTGTTCCAGTTGGCTCTCTAACTTCTTCCTCAACTGAAAAAACTTCCCAAGTGAGCGCATATCAGAGGCCAAAGACTCCAACATTTGAAGCAGCCAGATTGATGAGCACATCACCAGCATACAAAAGACCAAAGACACCGACGTTTGGGACGCCACGACAGGGTGTATCACCTGTAGCTTCACAAAGACCCAAAACGCCAACACAAGGGTCTCAAAAGTCTAGCTATCGTGGATTGACACCAGCTGAGTATGCAGCTTATGGTGGAATCAAAACCTACTCTCCAGCATTTGGTATTGCCAGTTCAACGATAACAACTCAAGAAGGGGACAAGCCTAAGGAAGATGTCATGGTCGATTCTAAAACACCTAGCCGTGATCTATCTGTGAAGGAAGAGGCTACAAAAGAGGTATCTACAGTTAAAGAGGCTTTAACAGCTATTAACAAAGCTGAACAAAATGTTGAACAACTAGTTTCTATCCCGAGTATTGTTGTTTCGCAAGCGTCAGAATCTCCAGTGACAATGACAACACAAGAGACGAGAAGAATAACTAATCAGTTTGACGCAAAACAAGAAGTAACAGCACCTTCAAAAGCTCTGAAGGCTCATGCTGAAGATAAAACTGAAATGGCAGAACTTCAGAAAGTGGAAACAGCAGACAATAAAACAAATATGAAGACTTCTGAAAGTTCCAAAATATCTGATCCAGATCCATTGAAAGCTGTAAAGAAACTTTTCAGTAAAAACAAAGCTCAGACAACTGAGCAGGTGGTTCTAACTGAGAAAAAATCTTATGATTCAAAACAAAGAGACCAAGAGAAACCGCCGTCTATCACTCAGGCTGAACCACAAAGCTTGAAAACAAGATCCGTAGCACCCGAGCTTCCTATTAACACCCAGGCAGCCAAACCTGATGCAGAAAGTAAAGAAAAAGCTCACCTGGTATCAGCAGTCATACCCGAATCTGGGAAAAGGGAAAGCTTGGAGACTCTACCAGTAGCCGAGCCGGTTCTGAAGGTCTTACAAAAGCCTAAAGGGCTGAAAAACAAACCGAGCGGTTGGTCTCGACTTAAAAAGCATATGGTGGTGGAGCAGGAAGAGCCCAAGTTTCCTGAAGCTGGCTCTGAAAAGGAAGTTGCTGGACAGGAACGCAGTGAAGTGAAAAAGGAAGATAAAATGTTGAAGGATGAGCCTAGAGGTCATGATGAGAACCCACCCAACGACGCACCCAAAGCAACAAAGATGTGGGAAGCTGTTCTTTTCCAGATGTTCTCTTCCAAGGAGAACATCATGCATCAGATTGAACTGAGCAAAAATGAGAAAGACACAGAAAAAAAGAAAGAGAAAACCGAGGAGGTTAAGGAAATACCTTCATTTGCCTATCGGCTTCCAGTTCTACTCTTTAGTCCAAAGTTTGATGCTAAAAGGTTGAAAGAGGCAGCGTCCAGACCGGTGACTAAGATTTCAACTGTGTTTGAAATGGGTTTGATCGGGCGTAAAGGTAAGGAAGAGGAACCAAAAGACTTTAACAGAAAAGCACGTGGGTTTGCTGCCAGTTAAGTGTTTTAAAATGTGAAATACCAACTAAAAAGAGTTAGAATTAATGTTCAATGTACAGGTTCAAAGGGTTTAGCAAAAAAACTAAATAAATGTACAGGTCTGAGTCTTAGTCTCTCTGTAAAAGGGCAATGTTTATGACAGGAAACTATTCTTTTTACTTGACAAATGTTTCGTGTGACTGCTTGTGTGGATGAAATGTGTCTGTGTTTGTGCTGTAGTTGGAGAGGAGGAGCCACACGTGTCTTAAAGTCACATCCCATTAAAATGTTGATGCCATTTTGAGAATTTCTGAGTTTTTATTTTCAATGTTTCATCAATAAAATCATCCATTTACAAAAATGTATAATATTAATTTGGACAAATCAATATTAGTCAACTTTGTACCTACCATCTGATATCAAAATTGGACTTTTATTTATATTGGAACCAATAAAAAGGGACAAAAAGTGAGTCTAAAAGTCTTCCTTCTAAAAAAATGTTTCAAACACAAGAATGGCTTGTACATTTTAAGTGTATATTATAAAAAGGATATGTTTATTAGATTTCATTGACCATATATTATCTTGCCATATCCTCTTGAAGTCGCACTAATGATACTAGTTTCTGGGTTTCGGATCTCATGTAGAGGTAAATACTTTCATCTCAGTTTTGGTGTTTGGAAATAAAGTAATCTGAATTCTTATTAGTCTTGTTTTACAGGACTAAATTATCAAGAAGGAACTTATAACTAGTCTTATTGAATCTGCCTAAGTTTCACTCACACACTCAATTATTGATGTTTCTTCTTCTTACCAGACTTTTTGTGAGCAAATTCCCGGCTCCCTTTGTCTGCTGACAGCTTCTCATATTTCCCATGGCCAGTCACAACAAATTTGTACTTTTTACTTGCTGAGGCAGCCTGGCAGGGAAATACGATGAAAATCAATTTGAACTCTTAAGACAGACAATGTCAGAAAAAAATAATATATATATTGCATGGGTCAGGGTTTAATCTGGACACAAGCTTCAACACTTACTTGCACGTTGGTTGTTGTTTTTCCTGAGGTGTCGCCAATGATTTCCCACATGTTTTTCTTCTGCATCACATCTCCTGACTTCATATCCTAGCAAACAAGTTTGTGATGTTCACTTTCATGTTTAACTTACATACACACACACATGCACACACACACACACGTGCAACCACAACATACTTCTCCGACTTTATACAAGGTATCACAAGTCAAAAAAGTTAGAATAATATGTACAGAGGAAAACTTACCGCTGGTTTGCTTTGGATCTGTTTACCGCTATCATCTGAAGGGCCTTTTACCCATTGAGTGATCAGATTGGCCACGCCCACCTTGAGACCATCAGTGTCCTAATGGGTAGACCACAGGCATAATGATTAGAATAAACATGTCAGAAATCACAGAAGTGGGTATGATTTCAATGGTAAATGATAAATGGACTTGATTTATATCACTTTATCCCCACCGAGGTCTCATAGCACTTCACAATATCAGCTCATTCACACTCACATTCACACACCACTGGGACTGAGCTTCCATGCAAGGCGCTAATCGACCATTGGGAGCAACTTAGGGTTCTATGTCTATGTGTTCTTTAACAAATAGGCAGGTATAGCACTAGGATCAAACTCTCAACCTCTCGATCAGAAGATGACTCATATAGAAATGATTTTAAGATCTAATCTAAAATAGTGTTGATGTTAGGCAAGTTGGAAACATCAACCTTACTATGCTGTCAGATAAAACCATGGGATTATAATTAATAACTATAATAAAGTTTTGGCTTCACTCAGTGTGAAAGATCAACAAAATGCATAAGGGAAGTGCCAGTCCTTCAGTGTTCAATCTCATGAAAGCAAATCAAAATTTAGATTTAGAATTAATATTTTATTGTTATTCTGTTTTTTTTTCTTATTTTTAAGCTGCTACAATTTTGTTGTATGGCTTGTCTCGTACAATGACTATAAAAGCTATCTAATCTAGTCTAATCTATGTATAATTACAAGGAATGTCTGTATACGTGCGTGCATGTGTGTGTGTGTGGAACGCAAATCTCCATAACGCAGTCTGATCGACCTGAAACTTTTATAACAGCTTGTGCATGGCCCGCATCCATTATTTTGGACTTTTATGGTGATTACGTGTCAAAACGTTGATTTTCATTTTATTTTGAAATCACTCAACGCGGGTTAGACTGGACGAACATGAGAGGGGGGAGGGATGTCTGAGCTGCACGCACACACTACCAAAGCTCTCAAGTCTCACGCATTTTAACCTGTTCACATGCTCACAGGCCACACCATGTACTGTATATGGCTAATGCGCATGCGTGTGTGAGAGTGAGCCCACGGAGGAGAGATGTGTGTGCGTGCCTATGAATAGAGTCCTCCACGGCTTCCGGGATAGGCAGCGAGTATTAAGTTATATAGTGCAGCCAGTCAATAAAGTGCAGCTCTACAACAACAAAACGGCTTGTTCTTTATACGCTGTACCATCTTTAACGAGCATGAGGTGTACGGGAGTTAACCCCAGAGGAGAAGCAGAAGCAGCCTCTATTATACCCCAAAGGCAGTGACGTGCAGTCAGGGTAGGCAAGGTAGGCAGTGCCTACCCAAGGGTGAATTGATATTTTGATTATTTGTTTTACTTATAATATAATTATAAATTGTTTATCTTTCAATTTCCAATAGCCTACAATACCTGTAAGTTTGAAAGTGTCAGCATTTTGTGCGTTTCATAGCCCAAATTACTAAACAGCGCTATTTCCTGGAACGGCTGCAGTCTCACTCCGCTGTAAGGCAGGAGGAGGCCACGCCCCCTCCCAGAAGCACACGGCTGCTCTGCCTCTGTTCCCATAGCGTGTTTTTATGTTTGCGCATGCGCAGTCAGTTCCCCAACATGAGAACCATTTACGTCCAAAGATAGCTCTCTACGCTGCCTTTGGACTTAACCGCGTTATGCTAAATGCTATACCTAAGTTCACAGTGCATTAGTGAAGTGATATCATGTGACCGCTGCTGCTACATTCTCTAGCTAGTGGGCGGGATACACTACAGTCAGGATGACAGCGCTAGAGACGATAAAGAAACTTGTTTTTTTCAGCAAAGGTAAGGTCAGAAAATTGTTTGTATTTTCTACAGTGAATGGTACAAAAGGAAGGATTAGCTTTGTGGATGCTCCTCACTGAGGCTGTTCCGAGATGTTGTTGTTGTCATTTTCTCTGTGTTTCTGTGTTTCCAACACAAACAACAGATGTGCTGCTGTGTCATGAGATATATCTTGTTGGGAGAGTATAGAGGCTATATTAAATAATTGTTTATGTTTCTTTAATGGTGTTTTAGGATGTTGATTTTGTTAAATGGCTAAATGCTTGTTCATGTGGATCTTGTTGGGTTTTTTCTTTCTTGTTATTAATTTTATATTTTGATAAGCGCATTGAGATGACTTTGTTGTAAATTGTGCTATACAAATAAACTTGAATTGAATTGAATTGAATTAACACTTGCCAGCAGAAACATATGAAATTGTCATTGGTGTTGACATTGGTGGTCTCTATTTAGAACGCTCTGCCTACCCTACCCTAGTGCTCACGGCACGTCACTGCCCAAAGAGTGTTTTCATGGATAGAGGCTTTTGTTGTACTTGATAAAGTTTTTTAATTTGGTATCATTCCAAGCTTGTTTTTCGTTCCATATGGAATTTGATCTGCTTTTTTGGTGGAAACAATGAACAGTTCAATGAGAAATATTGCCCCATGACCAGCTTTTTGTTTATGATGTGATTGGTAATTGACAGGACTGCTGAGTGTTTCCCACCTTGCTGTTGACCCCTTTGCTAGGGCTCAGGTTCCAGGCCTCTCCACCCTCAAACAGGTTCTTCTTTAACGCCACGACTTCAGGTGAGTTTGGTAAGTCGACAGGTGATGCCTTCACTGCACGAGAATCCTGAGAGTTCTGCACAACACAAAGCCCGTGAGTCTGATTCATACAGTTTACCCAAATTTACTGGATTTTTTTTTTTCACTATTAAACAACCTTTAATAGCCATTTATGTGTTTCTGTGGTCATTCATTGGACCATAGAATGGCAAGGTGTCAACGGGACTCTTTAATTGGTCGACAGTATCGCTGTAGTTACAGACAGAAAATGGTCAATCCAACCAAGTCGCCTTTTAGTATTTGATATGATTATCACACATAAATATCACTTTTGCTACAGATCAGTGCAGTTTAAAAGAAGCTTTAATGGTCATTACTGTACTGTCCTTTAAAAGTCAATCAAATATTTTACATTGTCAAACTTTTTTTGTTTTTTGTTCACTTCCTGCAAAACTACATAAACAGCTGTGGGGTAGCGTAATGTTTAAGGAATCGGGCTTGTGATCAAAAAGTCACCAGTTCAAATCCATCCTTGGTCATCTTTGTGGGATGTTGAACAAGTCCTTAACCCCTTGCTTTGGATAAATACATCTGCTAAATTAAATTGCAGAATTTCCACATATCATCGATGAAATCCCAATGGACAGAATCCCAACCTTACTTTTCTATTGATCATATGCCGACACCTGAGACCTGTTTCGACACCCTATTGTCATCTTGTCACACCCATGGTTTGTTTTTTGCACTTCATGTTTTATTTGACCACCTTTTGGTTCCTGTTTTCCACCTTTTCATTTCAGGGTCACTTCTTTTCCTCGTTTCCCTCATCAGTCTCACCTGTTTCACCCAGCTGTTCCTCATCACTCCCTCCTATTTAGTTTCGGTCGACTCATTCCTCCTGTGCCAGAATATCTGTGTTCTCTATAGACCAGTTATTCCAGTGGTTTCCTCGTGTGTACGCTCTGCTTGTCTTTGACCTTTGCTGTGGTTTAACTCTGCCTCAGCTTGTCTGTGTGGATTGCCAACTTTGTGTAAAAAATCATGTTTGAAATAAGCCATATGAACTCTCTGGCTTCCTCCAGAGTCCTGCATTTGATTCCAGCTTTCTGTGAGAGTGTGATTTACATAATTTACATTATATATTGATATCAAAAGATCAATTGTGAACACCTAACCCTAGCTCTACACATAACCCTAACAATAGCCTTAATATTCACCATATTAATAACCCTTACCATAACTATAACCTTAAATGTAATAAAATGATAGTTGTATTATTCTACATTATGTACCTCTACCAAGGGGGTCATGTTTTCATCAGTGTTAGGCAGCAGAATTACGTTAGTACTAAGTATCCAAAGTTAGACTTTATGCCATGGAAGATCCAGATCAATATACTTATTGTGGATCAGTTTAAAGAAATAAAATTAAAAAAACAAAATCCTTATCTTTAATTTCATCTCAAACCGATCTTTATGAAATTTGATTCAGTTATGTCAGGTTGGTTCCTCTATTGCCCCACCAAGTTTAATTTGGAATAGATCCAGATTCTTCTAAAAATTAGGGGGTCCCAAACACTTGTGCCAGCTGTGTGGTTATTAACAGAAAAACAACAAATCTAGGCCTTAGAAGTGTGATTGATCCTTGTACCATGATCAGCATCATTGATCTGGCAAAGAGGATATTTGGTTGTTATGAGGTTTTCACTCTGCTGCTCTTTTTTCAGATAAAAACTGTGATTTTTGTCAACTTTTCTGATAAGGTTATGGGATCCTTCCACTGTTGGGATTTGTCCTTTCACTAAATTCAAATAATGTATTTATTGTTCCCGACTAAGATTTTATTATTTCTGTTTGGTTCAATAAGTGGTGGTGCCTGTGTTATCTCCCAAAATACTGGAATAAGCTGTTAGAAGAGCTACATGTATCTAAGGAGAATATAGTCATGAGTGCTTATTCGTTCATAATGCTATCCTTTTACTGTAAGTAGTGATGCTAAAATGACTAAAAGTTAATAAAGGTGATGCCTAAATGGAAGGACAAAAATAAAAGAGCTCTATCTGTTCAGTCAATCTGCCTGAGATGCAAAATTTCCAGGATTTATGGGTTTTGTGGTCACTGGGGTTTAGCATTCATAAATACAACACAAAAAAGGTCAAAGCAGCCTCTGCTCGTCAGCTGTTTTCAGACAATGAGTGTAAAAGTGCAGCAGAGTGAAGGTCAGGTCCCAAAACTGTCCAGGGAGCAGTTTTCTGATAAATGGCCAGAAAAAGAGACTATTTTCAGAGGTAGTTGTGGTGGCGCAACGGTTAAGGAAGAATGCTTGTAATCTGGGGGTCACTGGGTCTGTAGCTGGGTTTCCATTACAGATTTTTGCAAAAATACAAGTGATATTTTTAAATGTCGACAAAGTATAATTGTGTTTTGAATTTGTTTTCATTGAACGTTGTTTTGAGCAGTAGCTTTGTAACTCCCGTGAAATCTCATCTTGTGAGACTTCGCTGCTGAAAGACGGATGCTCTAAACCTCCCTGTAACACTCCTTTGTTGTTTCACGTCTAATGTGGTATAATAAGTATAATGCCAAGAAATGTCTGGGTCTCCTCTTCTATCCACACGTACAGTGCCATGATTTCTCGCAGAGAAGTGGTCATGTGACCAGGTACATCACGTCCTGTGACGTGTATTTGCAGAAAAAGTGTTTCCATAGCACCTTTGCGACACATTTCAATATCGAAACGTCTGAAATTCCTCCTCATGAAGTGTAAAAAATGTTTTGCTTTTTCAAAATTCAGGTGGTTCCATGACCAGTTATTATTGCACTATAAAGATTTTGCGCATTTCCGAGGGTAATGGAAACACAGCTTCTAACTGCTTGTGTTGTACGTTGCTTTGGATAAAAGCATCTGCTAAATGAAATTGCACTTTTAAAATTGTAATTGCAGTGGTGGAATGGAGGATGTGACCCACAAAGCTTTCCAGAAATGTAAACTTCATCAAGCTTCCACATAAAGAAACAAGCAGCTGAGCAGAGGTGTTATTATTATAGGTATTACTATAGTCTACTTAAATATGTCTTTTTATGGTATTTCCTGTAATTCTGGTGAGGTAAATTATTGTATTGGTGATTAAGGGACCTTCAAATAATTTGTGTTTATGAAATGTAGTTGTAAGATTTTTAGTTTATACTTCTTTCCTTTTGGTTTAAAAAAAAAAAAATTCTTCAGCTTTAAAATGAAGATAAATCAAAATATTGTCTGATTCTAAATAATAAGTCTTGATATATAATAAATAAATCAATATATCGCACTTACCTAGGATTAATATTTTACCAATGTGAATATAAGGGTAGGCAGTGTAATCTCAGGCATCAGCCTCCACTTTGTTTTAGTCTATAATAACAATTATTCTTTTTTAGTACATTATCGCTATTATTGAACTAAACTTTACTTGAAAAAAAAGAACAGAAAAGGAAAAAAATAGAAAATCCTTTTTCCCCCCAATTGAACAAATTTTCCTTTCAAAGTTTGGTATTAAATGTGATTTCTTTAATCTTTGTCTTCCTTTTTTTTTAAAAAAAAAATTGCAACCGTCATCAGAAAGTCTTTAGATTGCATGATAAATGCAAAGAAATCATTTTTGTCTGCTGAGTAAGACTTATTTTTAAACTTCATTTGTCGTCTTTTGTTTTTCATACAGTTTTAATGATTCATGTTTACGTTTATAAGGGAATACGTGTGATCGCGTGTGTGTGTGTGTGTGTGCGCATATTTGTGTGTGTGAGCTGACCTCCACAGCGTGGGTGTACTGCTCCACTTTGTCGTCAATCTTGGACAGCAGGAGGAGAGGCAGCGTCTTCTTAAAACTGTTACTGTTTCAAACAAAGACAAAACAAACGTTACATGTTTAAAAAAAAGAAGAAACAACAAAGTAAAAGTACTTTGTTACTGTAGAAGCACATTTGCAGATGCTGCGTTGCCAGGTTTGGTTTAGTATGTCTGAAAAAGGTGGTTTAGGCTGGATTTTAGTGGATTGTTTTTTTACACTTTCTGGGTGGAAACATGAGTTGAATCTGGCAAAAAAAAATAAAAAATAAATAAAAAATACTAGTATATTGTGTCAGTGCAGTGAACACGAAACAGACGCTCATAACAGAAGTCAGACGTTACTCATTGGATAAATTTAATCCCTGTTTGCCGTGCTATGTAAACACATTCTTTTAAACACTTTTTCAAAGCCTTGCATTAGATGTCAACGGTATTATTGTGATTCAGTTTCTCTAAAGTCCTTTTCTTCTTCATGGTTTTTTAACATCTCACAGCATTTGTTTACCCTCACCATGGCCCTGAGCAGCTTCCCACAGTGCAGAGCATCAGGCCGTGTTTGGCTGAAAGAAAAAGGCTCCTTGGGTGACTAACTCTAGGATTGATTGCAGATGTGAGGTGGAGAGTTCACAGCTGGAAGGTGTGACTATTTCTAATCCTCTGCAATGAGGCTGGAGGTCATAAAGTTTTCCCTGAGGGATTTAGTGGTTGTAACCTCACATGACCAGCAAAGGCAGCTCACCTCTGCACCAGGAGTGAGACTGTTGCAAAACGAAAAGATTATGTTTTCAGGAATCCACAAGGACATAATCAAACTTATAATCACTGAAATATTTACTGAAATATACATATATGTATTTTTTAAACAAATGATTACCGTTTTAGACTGTTTTGCCTGTGTAGACGACGCAGAGGTTCAAAATGTCATACTAACGTACTACTCGTCTAACATCAAAATTAGTATGTAATGCGTTCAGATTAGATATTATGCAAATTATGTATACTATATCGGGACATTTTTGAAGTATGCACAGTGAGAACACTAGTCATACTCAACCGCCCTATGATGGATTGCGAGTGGAACATAAAATAATCCTGGGACCGGCTTCTAGCTAAAAAAAATCAAACATCCCCTTTTCAAAAGAAAAGTTACTGTTCTGGTCTTCCATTAGATTTGTAAAGCTTTTGTAAATAGGGCTCTTGTTTTGAAGTTAACCAGAAGTTTTTGTCAGTACCACAATGGCTGGACTCCGAAAATCTCCGAAATGTCAGCATGATGTGTTTCCGTGAGTCTTACAGATTTGTATTCTACTTGTTCACTTTCTCGCTAAAAAATATTTCAGAACTTTCAAAAGTGGTGAATCAACATATTTAGTGTCAGTGTGCTTCAGGTTTTTGTTGTTGTAGGTTCCAAATGCATTTTGGGAAACTTGGAAGTATACTTCAGTGGGAATGCTCATCACCGCTCATCATCCTAATCATACTTAAAGTATATAGAAGGCAGTATATACTCACTGAGTTTGTAGTGTATAGTACGGAGCGTGCCATCTCGAATACAGTTAAAGTCATGGAAGTGAAGGATGTGGCATTTATTGGTTATATGTTGTGTTTAGTTTTAATATATGTGTTCAGTTAGTTTCACGTTTGATAGGTTTCATAGGTTCAAGTCTTAGTTAGGCTGTTTTTTAGCTAATGTTTGATTTTTTTTTTTTTGCTTTATTTCCAGTCTCTGTGTGGGTTATCGTCCCCTCTTGCGTATTGCACCCCAATATTACTCCTGTCGACACTCAAGTGTTTTGTATTTTGTCGCTTCAGTCGAGGGTTAAAGTCAAATGAGTTGTTAATAAAGAGAGGAGGACCTGCTGAACTGTTTTAGTGCTTTAGTGAAGTGCATTAAAGCTTTTATCAGAAGTTATGAGGCATGTGTTAAAAGAGAGAAAACAGCTGGTTCTCATCTGTGGGTTAACATGCTAGCATGCTACTCTAAAACTCAACTTCTTATTTCCGTAGTAATGAATTCAACAACTAAAGTTATCAAAATAGGCAAACTAACTAATTCTACAGCTTTCACAAGTAAATTATAACCTGTCAAATCTGCTAAATATGAGGTCATCCATCACACAGGATGGGCAGAAACACAACAACACAGCAGCAGAATGATTAGTGACGGAGGAGTCAAGGGTTCAGAGGCATCCTGCCTCCTCCATGCATGTTCCTGATATCTTCGTTTGAAAATAAAAGCCTCCACCAAGGCTACCCTCCTGCCAAGAGCTTCTCCGAGCTGATAATTTCATGATGCAGACAGTCTGGAGCCGCCGAACTTCACCACAGAGCACACCACTGCCTGCATCTGGACGGAGTTAGGCGAGGTCATAAAAACGAGAAGAGTGATGCACGGCGAGAGGTGCAAAGGTCATTTCATCAGAGAAAACCTTTAGATAGCAGCAGGGAGGAGGAAAGTGTGAAAGTAAAGAAGCTAAGAGTGTAGTGATATTAGATACAAGGCTTCCTCAGGCTCATCCGTCAAAGAGGTTTATATACTTATACTTAATTATATACTTATCACATACTTATTAGCTTTTGAATGAGATCTCATTGTTAGCTGATTTTGTAAATCACGCCCACATCAGCTTTGTTTTTAAACATTATTTAAAAACACAAATGTTTTGTTTTTTTTTAACCTTAACAGAATGTGATTGTCTTTCTTATTTGTAAAGTGTGTTTCAGCCACAAGCTGCACAAACAAGCTGGTAAATGACAAACTAAAGTAACAATGTTCCTATTTATTGTCTATTTTTGCAAGTTTGTTTTGACATCTTTATCAAATTTTTGTCCTTACTGTAAGTTTTTGGCCACTTTTCATCCAAATAAGCTAACTTTTGCCAAATAAATACCACTTGTTTTCCTTTTTTTCTCTTCATTTTGCCTCTTTTTGTTCCACATTTTGCCCATTTGAGCTACCCTTTGCCATTACATACCACCTCGTTGCTCTTCTTTTTGCCCATTGACAGTTTTCGGCCCAGTTTAGTCACTTTTCAGTTTTTCTTGCCATGTTTTTGCCACTTTTGGACCATTTTTGGCCACGTTTTACTATGTCTACCTCCACTCACTCTTCAAAAAAAAAAAGAACCGGCCCACTTTGGGTCGATGGCCCACCAGAACGATGCCTGGTATGCCAGAGGGCCAGTCCATCCCTGAGTATACAACTGACGACTTTATGAGGTTAGCTGCATTATTAACATGTAGTTTGTTGTAAAACTACTTCAGACATACAGTCCTTACCTTTTTTTCAGCGAACGGTTTAGTGACTCTGTTCTCTCAGTGATCTATAAAACAAAAAGAAAAAAGGCTCATGAGATCATATTTTTCAAAGATATGCTGAGACTTTCCTCCAGTGATGTGCTAATTATGGTTCAGCTCCACATTAGACCGCAGACTTCCACAGATCGGTCCAAACCAAACAACAGAGAGCCTGCTGGCGTTCACCAAACTCCGTGTGAGTAGCAACTTTACAAGAGCAGACCACATACACAATCAAACAACATGATGACGGCATGGAGATTAGTTATCGCATGTGTTTTGATTTCAATGACCTTTGATGCATTTTCCGCCACAATGTGTAATTGAGCTTCGTACCTCTACAACCCAAAGTAATCAGTGGCTACAAACAGCAGCCGTGATGTCATTTCACAGATGTGTATATGTCACGTGGAAGAGCAAACTCATAATCCCGAGCTTGTCAGGGCTTGTCAAGCCATTTAGTAACGCAAAATTGGGCAGCTCATCCTCTACTGTGATACGGCACCATTTCTCTGCTTGCTTGTATACCTGTGACACAATAAACACTACGGTGGCCGTAAAAGCTCACAACACAACACAAAAACGCACACAAATACAAACCCCACAACACAAACGCTCACAACACAAAGCGAAAGCAGTCTGGTACAAATCCACGAAGAAGAGTGACGTTGACGTTGGTGTCGGTGCCCAATTCTTTCCCGGGCCTGATCATTTCTGTCACTCTTCTTCATGGATTTTTACCAGACTGTGTTTGTGTTGTGTTGTGTTGTGAGCTTTCGTGTTGTGGGGTTTGTATTTGTGTGCGCTTTTGTTTTTGCGTTGCGTTGCGGCGTTCGTCATTCTGTGTTGAGCTTTTACGGCCATCGTAAAATACTGATAGAAAAAAAGCTTTAACTTTCATTGAAGTCTGCAAAGAGCTAAACTACCACTGAACATCATGTTTCCAACACAGTTGTTCTGTGGAGACTTGACATTTATTAAACTAATCCCTCTGATGCATTTATTGGCCTGGCATCAAACCACCACTTTAGGCTCAGTAGTAGAGCTTTCAACAGCCCCCCCAACATGAATTAAAATCTAACAAATTTACAGCTACAGCCTTTTGAAATTCTAAGGAATTAAAACATATATAAAAATTAAATATACTGTAGTTAAAGAAGACTCATTTTGTCTTTGACTGAAGAGGTTTTAGGGGGAAAAAAATCCCTCCATCCTCAAACATGGAGAAAGTAGTTGAAACCAGCGTCCATAATTTTGCAACAATCTGTGTGTTGTGGTGACGACATTCTTTAATTGGTCTGTAGAAAGCACAATATTACATTTGACTCTTTTATTGGTCAAGATGATCGCCAAATATTGCCAATGAACACTGTGAAAACAATAAAGGTACTCTAACATTTTCTCTGGCATTCTATAATCAGATATCATCTAATATTAGATAGCGTCCTTTATATTCTCCATACTCCTTAAAGAAAACACAATGACCAATACTTAAATCATAAAAACAAGGCTCCAGTCTTCCAAAAGAGTCACTGGCTCCTTCAGTACAATCAGTTCAACATCTTTTACCTCATGTTCAAAATTCCTTCCCCAACATGCACAGTCTCACATCACATTCCCTCCACTGATCTATGTTCTTCCCATGCCAATCATCTTTTCCCAAAACCTAACCTGGAAGGACACAGGCTTTTCCATCACTGCCCATATATACAGTATACAGTATAGGCTCTGAGACAGGCTGTAACACCCAATAGCTTTAATACATGACTTTCAGTGCAGAACACATGCAGTGTCATGCACATGGATGTCTGTATTAACAACAAAAGGATCAACAAATCCTTAAAGTCCTGAGAATCATTTCTGAAGTCAAACAGTGACTCTCGGGAGTTAAAGATTTGCTGTGTGTGCAGGCAGCGTCTCACCCGTGGAGGATGCAACACCCACGCATTCATAAAAACAAAAAATCATTCACCTCACTTTTTATAGAGGGATTCATTGTTGAAAAAGTATTGGTCCAGTTAGATTGATTGAATGGTGTTTAAGCCAATCACAGCCAGACATTTTGTTCCAAGAAGGTAAACAGAGTTAACAGTGATGAGTAAAGTGTAATAAAGTGACAAAAAAATTGTAACAGGTGGCAAAAAATGGCCCAAAAGTGGCAAAAACGTGACAAGAGAAGAGTGAACAGTGAGAGTGGCAAAGAAAATTTGAGAAAAAAGAGGAAACAGATGGTATGTACTGGCAAAAGGTAGCTTAAATCAGCTAAATGTAGCAAACAACGGTAAAAAAGGGAAAAATTGTGAAACAAATAGAGGCAAAATGTAGGGAAAAAAGGAAACAAGTGTAAGAAAAGTGGCAAAAAAAATAGTTAAAGAATCAACAAAAAATGAAAAAAAAAATAGGAAAAAGGCTTTCTTATTGGCAAAAGCAAGATGAAATCTGAAAAAACTAAACAGTGAAAAGAGGCAAAAAATGGCCAAAGAAAACGGTAAAAAAGAGTTGAAAAGTTTTCTCTTTTAAGGTTTTCTGGGGGAATATTAATTAAAAATAAAACATAAAGAGCCACATGTTGAGTAAACTAATTGGGAGTCGACGGTTGTGTGTGTGTGTGTGTGTGTGTGTTTGTGTGTTTGTTTGTTCATAGCCACAATGTTTCAGGACAAAACACACAGTTTACAAATCATTGATCTCACACGATGAGATCATTTAGTGTGTTTGGTGATGATGCAGGAACATGCTTTTCCTGGTGCGGGCCAAGACAAGCTGGCTTAACAAATACTCTACACACACACACACACACACACACACACACACACACACATGCTACTTACAGGCTGACCCTGAGCCCATGGACTGTAAAGGTAACACACAGGTACATGTTAAAGGGTCACAAATGACGTTAGAAGTTCGTTCACACACTTCCAAGGACAGAGTTTAGCCAGTTGCTCTTAGTCATAATTGTAATAAGTATGATTTATTAAAACTGATAAAAAGCTGTATTTTAAAGAAGGAAACCGATTGTTACCTTGTGTGTGGGGACTTTGGGACTGAAGGGACTGAAACCTTCGTCTCCATCTGTGGTCAAGTTCTTCATCCTCTCCGACGCCTCCATCCTCCTCTTCTCAATGTCCTCCTTCATTCGTCTCTTTTCCTCCTGGCAGTAAAGAAAGAAAAATTACACACATTCCATTATCATAACATAACCTAACCGCTAGAGCGGACATGGGTTTGTCTGTAAGCGGTAGCATTTACTGGTTCAATAAACAGGAAGAGATTCAATTTCTGATGTAGCTGGTTATGATTTACAGTCCACATAAACAGGACTGAATCATAACATAACCTAACCGCTAGAGCGGACATGAACTCGTCTGTGAACGGTCGCATTTACAGACCTTGGAGTCGCTGTTAGCTTACCAATAAACGGGAAGAGATTCATGGCCTTTATAATAAGTGTTGACTAGGCCACTGGGAGTGAGGCCCAAGGCCAAGGCAGGCTGACTTGATAATAATGTATCATGTTTTTCTGCAGTCAGTGCCTTCTCCTCGTCCTTCTCTCTCTGCTCTGTTTCAGGTGTCGTGAAGCTGATGATGGCAGTTCCTGATCTGTGGTTCACGGCTCAACTAGTCTGAGACACTCTGATGTTCTATCTCTCTATCCTGTTCTGATGGTCCTTCTGTCCATTAACCCCAACCAGTCGACGCAGATGGCTGCCACCTCTGAACCTGGTTTTAACAGAGATTTCTTACTGTTAAAAGGATGTTGTTTCTTCACACTGTCGCTAAATGCTTGTTCATGAGGATCTTGTTGGGTTTTTTCTTTCTTTTTAGGAATTTTATATTTTGATAAGCACATTGTAAGCACAATCATTGAGATGATTTTGTTGTAAATTGCGCAATACAAATAAAGTTGAATTGAAAATTGAATTGAATAAGCTTTGTGCATTGAAATATCTGGTCCATCTCTTTTAGTTTTTTGTAAAAATAAGTTGACATAAGTTAATATGTTTTTTAAACTTAGTAATTTTTAATTGTAGGAGGATTATTTTGGATTGATCTTTATAATGGGCATTGGAGAACACTAGTATAGATTCTGGGCAAAAAATAAAGTAACTTACAGTATAGGGGCCCAATAAGATGGTTTGTACCCAGGGCCCAAAATGTGGTGCTCCACCCCTGGTCACAATATCTAGGATCATAACCAGCGCTGTGATGTTTGATCACCTCTTCTTTGGCCAACCGATGCTGCTCCTCCTCCTCCCTCCTCCTCTCTTCCTCCTCCCTGACTCTTCGTCTCTCCATCCTCCTCCTCTGTAACTCCTCCAGCTCCTGCTCAGCCTCCGCCTGTCGATGTCTCAGCTGTTCCAACTCCTGGCTCTCCTTTTCCTGGAGGCCACGTCTGATCTTCTCTAAACGCTGCTCGGTCTCCAGAATGGCCTCGGCCTCATCGTGCTCTCCTGCTTTGCTGCTGCTGCATCCAACAAGGCTTTCTCTGCTACCAACGTAATACAGTAAAGTTAACAGAATATGAATACTTTGCATCCCTACTTAAGTTGGGTTTTCAGGTATCTGTAGATTAAAAGAGTATGCAATTTTACTTTTACACATTTTTACACACTTATCTGTACTCTCTACTTCTCTCTACCTTTTTTAAAGTTGTGTTTCAAAGCTTCTGGGGAAATAAAATAAAAACGTGTAAATGTCGTCGACCCAAAGAGGGCCAGTCCAGTCCGCTACATAATAACAGGTGGACAAAAATGATCCAAAAGTGGCAAAAATTTGGCATGGAAAGAGTGACAAGTGACTAAAATGAACCAAAAGCAGTAAAGAGTTGCCAAAAAATGGGCAAATAAAAAGAAACCAGGTAGTTTGTAATGGCTAAAGCTTAAATGTGTATAATGTGGTAAACAACAGTGAAAAAGGGAAAAATGTGGAACAAAAAAAATGATATTGGGCTTATTTGGATGAAAAATGGCCAAAAATTTTAAAAAAAGGACAAAAATTGTCAAAAAGAACTTGCAAAATTGAACAAAAAATAGAAAAAAAGGATATTTATTGGCAAAAGGAGGTCAAATCTGAAAAAAGAGTCAAAACTTTTTGAAAATGGGACAAAGGAAGTTGCAAAATGGCCAGAGGAAATAGGTAAAAAGGGGTTAAAAGGTTTGCCCTTTAAAGGTTTTCTGCGGGAATAATGATTAAGACATAAAGAGCCACATGTTGAGAATCACTGACTTAATAACGTGTACAATGAACCACGCTACTAATAAAATCTCTTCCACTGGAGGAGATTCCTATTGTTATATATGCTGATGATTCTGTTGTATTTAGGTATATTATCTTCTGACGGTTGGATTTTGTGTATTTATTTGTACATATGTGTCAATTAAGAATCATTTTTTAAAAACATTTATTGATTTATTTATTATTTTGCTCATTTCTTTCTTTATTTTATCATTTATTGATTATATTTATTGGGGGGGAATTTATCACTAGATCACTTGAATTAGAAAATCTCTTTTAGTGTATAGAACAGTGACAGTGACATACCTGGTTGGTCTGTTGGGTTTGCTGACGAACGGCGTCACCTCTGCAGAGGATTCGTATCTGTAGCAGTTTTTCGGCTCATGTTGAAGGAAGACTTTTGATGTGTAGGACAGTTTAGACTCTTTTCTTTTCTCCACCTGTTCACACAGAGCCAATCACAGCATATGTTACACATATATACGGTAAATGACACACATTATTCCTCACATCTGGATGTTTCACAGTGAGGCTGACTACAAAAAAGATAGATGAAAAAACTAGAATTGTGTCATTTTTAAATATGCGTCTTTCATAAATCATCTGATTTCACCAAAGCTAGTGACATGACCAATCATATTTAATGTAATTCATTAAATTTTGGGTGTTTTTATTTGTTTGCCTCTCAATATTCTGGTCATTTTTAAGGCTAGCTGTATGAAATTTTTCCACTATTGTTTTTACATATTTTTTTTCTTATTGGAAGTGTATAAAAAAGGAGATACTACAGTATTTGCATCATACTGACACTTCATAACCACATGACCAAATTTGCCCCATTGACTCCCATTGTAACCACACATTTTTCATATACTGACATCATAATGCTTTTCCAATCAAACCTAATAGATCTAAGCCTCTACTTTCAAAATAAAGGAAAAATGTTCTTTAAAACTGTCCTTGTGTCAAAAATAAAAATGCATTAAATTCAATTCTGCTATGAATTAATGACACAGTCAAGGCTGTAATATTTTCATCACAAATGTTTCACTTTGGCCCTCATTTTTGGAAATACTGAATATTAAGTGTTTTTTCTGCTAATAAATTCGAGGTTCCAGGTTTATAAAAAAGTCAATAGAAACGTAAAAAGGGTTTGAAATGTACAATAAATTTTATATCTATGGATAGGTCAGAAGTTGTAGGTGGAAGTTTGGAGTACATTTTTATTGTACTTCTATCAGATGGACCGTTTGTGTACACAAGGAGTTTTTATTGGAGTGCACAAGGGTTAAGACACATGCATGTGTTTTCGAGGGATTCTGACCTGTGCTTCAGGGACTTGAACCTTCTCTGTTTTCTCCAACTCCTCCTTCAGATTTTTCTGCCTCACCGTTGCTTTTCCTGCAGTGTCGACTTCCTCCTGCTTCTTTGTCCGGTTGATTTGGCTGGACATGGAAATGGATGCCTGAGCAGTCTTTAAAGGAGCACTTTTGTTCATTTGATCTTCCTCTTCATCATCGTCTTCCTCGCCACCCTGGGTGTGCATCAGCATGTGCTGTTGCCTCCGTCTCTCCCTGAGCTGGGTCCAATCACTGAAGCCCTCGTCTTCCTCCACGGCCGAGGAGCCGTTTGGCTTCAGGCTTCTGTCATACCTGGAAATAAAAGAAGATATTCATCACCAGTTGTTGAATTATTTTTTATTTTATTTATTTATTTATTTATTTATTTATTTATTTATTTATCTCAAACATGAAAAAACAATATAAAGCAATCATTGCTCACATAAAAAGAACCCCAGTCCTGGTCCTACTTCCAAGCTATTTCACAAAGAACAAAAGAAATACGACATTTGAGCAAAAAAAAAATATATATATATATATGTACATATACACACACACAATGAAATAAACCTAAACATAAACAAAAACAAGCATTCATAGGCCTACCTATACTTACAACATCCACATGTCCACCTACCAATCAGATTCTAGTCCTCGCACTGATCTAATAAGGTTTAAAAAAAAAAAAAAAAAAGTATATGAAGACTGTTCCAAAGGGATATCCCACAAACTGAGATGCACATGTGTTTCAAAGTAGTCTGGAATTTTCTCTCTCTAAAGTTCAATTCCCCCCGCAAATCCTACTCCTCTTGTTTACTTGAAAAAAAATCATAATACATTTTTTTGGCCGTGTTCTGTAATGACCTTGATACCTAATTTGTGATGTTTTAAACTTAATCAAATCCATAAACTTAATTTCATTAGAATTTGGATTCTGTTTGCAAGGAAATGGCCCTAAAACTTCCTCTTGGCAAACATGGATCATATTATTGAGCAGTATGCATGCATGGCTCCATCAGACAGTATTTCAAAATCATTCACAGAAATTTGGGTAAAAGCGCTAATGGGATTTGATGGTGGGGAGTTTGTATGCAACCTTTTTTTTTCAGCAGGAAAATTATGCAATATTTCCAAAAATGAGGTCCAAAGTAAAAATATTTGTGATGAAAATGTTACAGCCTTGGCTTTGTCATTAATTGATAGTAGAATTTAATTAAATGCATTATTATTTTTTGACACAAGGACAGTTTGAAAGAAAAAAATATACTTGTACAACTTGTATATTTTGCAAGAAATATTATTATTAATATCATTATTGAAAAACCATTATGATATGTCAAGATTACAGTATATGAAAAATATGTGGTTACAATGGGAGCCAATGGGGAAGATTTGGTCACGTGGTTACTAAGTGTCAGTATGATGCATATCTATATATCTTATACACAAGACTTTGGAATTAAGCAAATAAACATGAAAAAACAATAGTGGCAAAATTCCATAAAACTAGCCTGTATTCCTGAGCAGAATATTGAGAGCCAAAGAAAGAAAAACACCCAAAATGTCACATTTGGTCACAAAGATGCTCCGAGGGTTAAATACATCAGGTCTGTGTGGTGTGCTAGGCCTAGTTAAAAGTCTTAGTATCATATTGGTTACACATGAAACTACCTCCTGCTCATTAAGAGGAATGAAAATGTTGTGTGGCTCTGTGTGCTGGCATGAAGGAATTCACTAAACATTCCTCAGGTGATTAGGATGCTGGATGTTCAACCCCTGTGCTCGGATCCTTAGGTTCGCATTTTAATCAGTCCAACAATGTACCCAAGCAAGCAAAACTTAATATTCCTATAGCACAGTTTGAATATTTGGCTGTAATTCAATGTGTTTCAATAAAATAAGCAATTAAATGTCATAAAATGTTAATAAATAAATTAATAAACACATAGATATCAGTTGACTTTGGGAATCATTAAAAGTCTGCTGTGGAAGGACCTCATGGTTTTAAGAAATATGTATAAATGATTGATATTATTTGTTTATCCTGCTTATGCTAATGTTATCTCTGTATAGCACACATGTTACTAACTGAGAACACACTCCTAGCATTTTGTACTACCTAAGGAGTTTCAAAGGTTTCCCTCATTCCCATATCGTCACATTCACCCTTTAACACAAAGCAACATTTGTTGAAGGAGTGTGATTCTCACTGCCTTGTCAAAGGTAAACTCATACCTGCCAAAGATGAAAAGAACAAATCAAGCCCTTTTTATTGGCTAACCCAGGACACCCAGGAGGGATTATTTTTGCTTGATTGGTCTCGGAAACGCGTTTGATCCCCGAGCCTGGGAAAGAGCTGTGTTGGCTTCTTTTAACATGCTTCTACTATAATGAGTAAAATTACTGCTGCAGAACTGAAACCCAACAACACAACATTGGCAAAACAACAAATAACGGATTATATCGGCTTCCTAAAATCTCTGATTCAATCAGTCTATTCCAGACTCGCTCCAGCACTTCTAATAAATAGGTCAGTTTTTCTCACACCTATAGTTGCTGACTGTTGTTCTCTGTTTTAGTAATAATCAGATGTTCAAGCCTTTTCAAACATTTCACACTACAACCTAAGTATGTATGATTCATTCTGATGTCGTATCCGGTCAATATATCGGTTAATACTCGCAATATTGGTATCATATTGGAAGTAAAAAAAAAGGAGGCACCCCTAGTAAACACTGAAATATCACAATAGACTCTTTAACAGTAATGCTGGTGTATTATAGATATGCTGCATTATAATGAAAAGGAAAATCATAGCCTACAACCACTACCAAATTACACTAATCAATACAACCAAATGGGCAGTGGTGGACTGACCATCTGACATCCCGGTGGGCTGTCGACCCGAATTGGGCCGGTCCTGTTTTTTATTTTTTTTTTATTGAAGAGTGAGTGGAGGCAGACATGGGAACAGGTGGCCAAAAATGGTCCAAAAGTGGCGAAAATGTGGCAAGAAAAGGGTGTAAAGTGACTAAAATGAGCCAAAAGCAGTAATGGCAAAGGGTAGCTTAAATAAGAAAAATATGGTAAACAATAGTGAAAAGGGCAAAATGTGGAACAAAAAGAGGCAAAATGTAGGGAAAAATTAAACAAGTGGTATTTATTGGACAAAAGTTAGCTTATTTGGATGAAAAGAGGACAAAAAAATTAAAGAAAGGACAAAAATTGGATGGAAGTGTAAAAAAGAACTAGCAAAAATAAACAAAAAAATCGGGAGAAATAATATATTTATTGGCAAAAGGTAGCTAAAGTCTGAAAAAAGTGTTTGGAAAAGGAACAAAAATAGGACAAAATAAGTTGCAAAATGGAAAAGGGCAGTAAGGGGTTAAAGTTTTCCCTTTTAAGGTTTTCTAGAAGAATAATAATTAAAATCAAGACATAAAGAGCCACATGTTGAGCATCACTGACTTAATAATGGCTTCTAAACATGCCCACTCCTGCCAATGGGTAGGGCTTTTGTAACGTTATAAGTAAAAGTGATAATGTTGGTTCATTCTTCTCTTTAAACTAATGCACAGACAGCCTGTGCTTGCCTTAGCATTCATGATTAGCAATAGTCAGGGACACAATCCAAATACCTGACAGAAGTCAAAGATAAAGAGAGATTGGCTTTACAGTCTGTGAACAGCTAAACTGAATTTCCAGGGGGTAAGAAAATAATTTCAAAACGACCAAGACCACCTGACTGCATCGGAGCGCACTGTGCTGAAAGCCTGCTTTGATTACAGACACAAAGTCACCACAGCCTGAAACCACCTGAGCCTGCGACATGATGGAGGACGCGGCGCAAGCTGTAATCATGGCTGAAATTAAAAGTTGGATGAGACGCCACAGGCCTTAACACAGTAGTAGGTTTTCGTGCTGAGAGGCTCGGTAGTAAACATTCTTTGGGGTTTGTGTAATGAGAATGCAGCTGCATGTTTGCCTTCACATCGCTGCGACAAGAGGTTTTCCCAATGGAAACACTTTTTTACGTACACACACCGTGAAAGCCTAACATGCGGTGGGGTGAGATCACAGCTGGAAACATGACGACAAACTGTTTAAACTGCCAGGAATTACAGAAAACATGCAACAGCACATTTAGCAGCCTAAACAGGAAGCCAAAGAAAATGAAAAATGGTCTGCACTAAGTAATGTCAATGGGTTCCCATGATGATATGGACAAGGAATTCATCCACATTAAAAGCATAGGGACACGCTTAGTTTTATGATGCATTCTATAAAGTTTAGATGTCGTCTGCAAACATGTTTGTTTACTCAGATAATGTTCATGACTGAAATAATGAGGCAAATGAAACCACTGTCACATGATGCTGATTATGTCACATGATGTCTTGGCCTTTTGATGCCCACAGGGCCTCAGAGTCCCTGCTGGTTCAGAACTTACATGTGTTGTTCACTGTCAGGAGAGGGCTCTCTAGGGGCGGAGCCACTGTCCCTTCGCTGCAGAGACTCTCGAGCCCGTCTGCGTCGCTCCCTCTCCACCTCCTCAGCATCCTCGATGCTGCGCTGAGCCGTCAGCCTGAAGGAAGGACACAAGTTCCAGACCAGGTCAAGGACAAAAAAATGCTAGATTTATCAAGAGGGAATCTGTAAAAAGCTGATGGTCAAGTTGCTTGACTGAAAATGTACCCCAAAGATTCCCCAACTCTGTATTACACGTTCTGGAGTTAGACTGGGTTGGTTTTGCTTAGTTCATACAGTAATTGAGGGTACCAATAAAATGCCAGTGCCAATGACAACAGCAAGAAACAGGTCCAATATTTTGCAATAATGCAAATATCCAATTGTTCTAAGAACCCCTACTACACAGTATTTGAGGTTTATTTTCCCAAACTCGCCTGTTTTCTGTAGTTTTAGCCCTTTGAAAACTGAAAAGTCACTTTCAGGCCGTTCTTAAAAACAGGCTGTTTTTTGGTCCTTCAAGCAAATGTAGGCGTAAACTCTGACAGCAGAGAAAGTCCATTTATGGTGATTGTCCATTGTTTCGTCGAACCGCTGCGTCGCATTTGGTCACAAAGACGTCAGATGTTAATAATAATGTTGGGGATGTGCTCTCATGTTGAAATAACTCTGTATTGTGAAGCAGCACTTATTTGCACTGAATTACAGGGCTTTACATAGAATAGTGAGCTATTGTAGACTTAACATGTAAGGTTATAATTAGATGATTTCAATAATAATAGGTTTCGATCTAAAGTGGGCCGGTCTGAGGCAGCTTTGATAGTGAAGGAGGTCATAATAAGACTAGCAGAAACTAACACAGATGTTACAAGTAATAAATCAACAGAAGGAAGCTATGGATACATCAGATGGACGTCACACAGCTGAAAAAGGTCATTCATAAGCTCCACACCCGGCAACTTTTGCTTTCATTGAAACTCTTGTCTGTTTTTTTATGTCCCACTTAGACAGAGGATGATTGTTACACCCTCAGGTCTCTTCTTACCCTTCCTGAGGGCGAGCGAGGATGGACAGAGAGGTGAAGAGGTGACGGCACAGCTGGATGAGGGTGAGCTGGGTGTTTCACTGTGGATGTGACCCACACAGATTTGAGCTGGGTGGTGAAGGTGAAGGAAATGAAGGGTGAGACATGTCAGTGTAAGAAAAGCTGCAATAACTGTATCACAGCCGCACGGGGACATTGATAGAGACCAGAGTCATTGTTAAAGTGAGTGATGTTAATAAATACAGTGTTTATTACAATCTTTATGCTTGTATTGAATGCAGAATTGGGCAAATGATCAAATATGTTATAGATGATACATATATCACCTTTGGGTTCAGGCAAAAACGTAGAGCTCTAATTGCTTTAAAAATAAGATAGACCTTTATTTATCCCATTCATCCCAAAAAGTGGTTTTTCAAGAACTTTATCCAATCCAAAGAGGAATGTCAAAGTGTATCAAACTAACACAAGCTGCATCTCCATTATCCTTGGAAATGTGCAAAATCTAAGTAGTGCAATAAAAACTGGTATTGGAAGCATCAGAATTTTGAAAAAACACTCAAATATCGCTAAAAAGTTTTTATGCTTTCATGAGGAAGAATTGCAGACGTTTCAATATTGAAATGCGTCACAAAAGTGCAATGGAAGCACTTTATACAAATACACGTCACAGAATGTGACATACTGGGTGACATGACCACTTCTCTACAAAAAAAACATGGCACGGTATGTGTAAACAGAAGGGGACACCGGGACATTTCTTTGCTTTATGCTTAAAAATGATCACTACCACATTAGACGTAAAACAACAAAGGAATACAGAGTGTAATAAGGAGATTCCGTCTTTCTGCAGCAAAGTCTCCCGGGATGCGATATCACGGGAGTTTTGAGGCTCCTTCCCAAAACAACCTTCAATGCAAACATGTTCAAAGGGAAATTATACTTTGTCGACATTTAGAAACATTGCTTTTATTTTGCGAAAATCTATAACGGAAACACAGCTACAGTCTGATTTCTAATAAGCCAAACCAATACATTATGGCACTTCCACATATAAACGGAGATATAAATGACCTATAACACTGAAGCTCCATCTAGTGGTATGCCAAATTCATTTTATTTGATTAATTATCTAAAGGGGAGGTATGATGAAAAAAATCACTTTCTAATGGTTTTGCTACAGTGATATACATCCCTTTAGCCTCATTCAGAGGGCCAACGTAGAAAAAGTTGTTTCCTCCCTCCCTTGTTATTCCACATTTTGTCAAAAGTCAGCTCAAAAGGGGCGAGTTCGATTACGCCCGGCAGTTGACGTCACCTGCCGAAACTCCTCCTACTGACATTCCTCTCTACTCCTAACATGGACATAACACACGCCTCCCACAGTGTTTTATGTTCCTATATTTAAACACAGTGTTACTGTTCAAACTGTGTGTAATGTTACAGTGGCCAATAATATTAAATATACTTGTTAAATAAAACCTCTGTCTTGTTTTTAATGAATACTTAGGCCTACTACGCTACTGTATTTTAAAGCTGGTCATTATAGTGGTACTTGGAGAGTTAAGTATTTTCTGAGGTGGTACTTGGTGAAAAAAGTTTGAGAGCCATTGACCTATAATATCCAAGCAGTGTGGCTAAGTTAGCACCTTAGTCGCTCTATATTTTGTGACTTTTCAGAACCCTTTATTTTCTAAAAAGTGAAATAATATACAAATCTACCAATTTTCCATTAGAGCCATAAATCTGTCTGTTTACAGCTTCCAACAGCCACACAGAATGAATCCTTCTTGGTACATCTGGAGGACAGGGAGTGTGAGTGTTGAGCTGGACAACGTGCTGACAGCTTTGGTAAAAACTCACCCAGCAAACCCTCTCCGCCCTGCCCTATCATTACTTTTCCTTTTGCTAATCAGTGCTGTGAAAACCTCTCATACGTGGCAATGAAACAATAACCTTCTGTTTTAAGCTTGGTTATTAAAGTGATTAAAGAGCTGAAGTCATTTCCCTTCCTCTAATGTGGTATACCTTCTCCAACACAATGGGAACCCAGTAAGCCTCCCAGCTTTGAGTTGAGTCCTGTGACAACAGGTGACAACAGGGACAAGACTGAACATGCAGCATGTTTGCTTCAGTGGGTGGGCTTTTGAAACCCAGAGGTCAGCGTGAACAACAGGATCAGCACTCACAATGAGTCATCTCAGCTCAGCTAAGAGTCCATGTGTGTTTGGGAAACTAAAGAGAAGTTATAATTCTTGTCATGTCTTTTGTTTAGGAGACTAAAAATTGGCATTAAAATCAAAGAAATGTCTCACACTAATGATGATCAAAGTCTAAGAACTCAGGCCAGGAGAAAAGAAATGGAGACACGATGAATTGCTTTTGTCTAGCGTCAGAAAAAAGCTCTGATTTTCTCCCCGTGGCAGTTTAACAGACACCTATGCTGCTGCTGCTACCAACCAAGGAAATATAAGATCATAATGGTGCAAGAAAAACTTCTGTTTATTAACTTCATCAGACTTTTGTGTGACTGAGAGATGCAAACGTAGGTCGTAAACAAATACTTTTTCTCCTCGCAGGATATCACAGTGACATCAGTGGTTTAAGTGGGCCGGAACGCACCGTCCTGGCACTTCTCCAAGCGCCAAGAACGTACTTTCAACGTTCTGGTACGCTCACCAGCGCATCTGTTTTAATCCTTCAAATAGCTGCTCCGCCGCTTATCAGAGCGCATCAGCCTTCACAGTGCGATGTACAGTAGGTACCAAATGTGTCCGGGCATCCAAATTAGTCTGGGGTCCGGCGCGCATGCCCAAAACACATTCGGTGAGTCTATTTCACGGCAGTTTGTGTACTATTTAAAGGGTTAAAACCCTGCTTTTTAAAAATAATTAGAAGTTCATGAATTCCGATTTATTTTTATTTTTATTCTTATTTTCTGTTTGGTTTTTGATAGTGAATTTTGTGTCTTGTGTTTTAATTGTTTTTTTTTTTTTATATTATTATTATTTTTAATTAAAAACACCACAAAACACATATTTACTAATAAAATATTTAATAAAAGTCGTATGGTCGGTTTTCAAATATCACATCTCAGCAGCTCTGTTGCAAAAATTGCGAGTGAAGGAAGTGACGTAGGGTTAGAGCGAGAGTCACGTCCTTACGACAATCAAAAACTAGACAGAAACGTATTATAAAAAGCAAAGGAAATGTAACTGTTCTCATTTGGACTATTTAAAATCTATATACATAAAAATCCTGCTCATCATAAGTAAGGATTTGAGCCAAGTTAGTCCCTTTCCTTTTGGGTCTTGGGGATCATGCTGCAGGAGGTTGTGTTCATTAACAGTGCATACTCTGTCTGACTCCATCCAGCTTCCTGTTACTCATATACAAAATATTAAAGATCTTTTGTTGTATACGTGGTCTGTTAACTGCTGGAGAGGTCAAATTCAACCTAATTTGAACGAGCGATCTTTGTGTCAAGAGGCGAGCTTATTTAGGGTTGAGCTATACATGTGGAAATTAACCTTTTGTGCAGGATTGACTCATGCCTGTACCTTTTTTGAGCCACTTAAAGCACTAAGTAACATTTACCACATGAATAGATGTGTCAGTCAGTGATTTACCTCAATGAGCAAAATGTCAAATGTCATTCAAAAAACGATTTACCAATATCAGGAGAAAACTACCCGAGGCATGGTGATACAGCTGCTTAGCCAGACTGGTTTCCTCTTCACAAAAATAACAAGCTTTGCAAAACCGACATGAAGATAAACAATCAAAACACACTTAAATAAATAAACTAAGCTAACACCGCCGCTACACGCAATCCACTTTCCATTCAACAGTTGAATGAAAGAGAAATCCGGAAACGTATCAAATCAGCTGGATTACTTAAAAGGCCCGAGGCGTCCAGATGTGAACAAAGACGGTGGGAAGATGTTTAAGAGATGAAGTCAGTGCTGTACTGAAACAAGTCGGGACAGTGAAAAGCACTGATTCATGCACAACAACAGAGAGAAGTCACCAGATGGGCTGTAAAGAGGTACTGGAGGGCCGTACGTGCACAGAGTACAGGAGAACACTCACTCAGTCACTTAGACAACGATTGTGTTGTTGCTTCCTTTGTTACTTGTTTCCGAGCGATGCTTTGGGATTGTTCATGTTTAGAGTTTTCAGTTACAAGCCCTAAACTCAACAATTGTTCAACAATTGATGGCTCTGGAGCACATGCAACTCTTTTGGCTTCACCGCTGTGGCTCTTCTCAGTCTTTCCGTTTACACAGCCCTTCAACTTTATTGAATAATGACACATTTTTTTCCACTTTTGACGAATCATCGTGTCCCAATAGAGTAACACTTGCCTCATTCTGAGACTGGAAAACCATGCACAATGTCAAGTATTTGAATTTGAAATACTTAAGTATTCTCAGGGGGAAATTTGTGTTTTTAGGGACATGCTTCACACACACATAGATCTGAATCACACACATGCACAAACAGGACCTGTGGACATGCATTAATGGAGTGATATCAGAGTGGGGCTGCTTTTATCATGAAGGGAGCGCACCAGAGCAGTGTTGGGGTTCTTGGCAGTGCTCAAGAAGTTCCCCGGTTCCCAACCCGTGTTCCTACGAATGCAGCTACTGCCACCTTTTAAGTATTCTATCTAACTTTAGAGTAACTTGCACAGCGATGAAAGCTATATTATCTCTAATGATATGATTAGGAAAGTAAAGTATATGTAGAAGATGAAAAGTGCAAAAGAAATGATTTCTCCGCTTTTAAATCTAATGTGTGTGTTTTCATTATTTATTATCATTAAATATGAGTAGGGCGATATACAATACGGTACATGGCAATGCTTTCACGAGATTGATACGTTATTTTAAAAGAAAAAAAGTTAAAAAAAAACTTTTTTATTTTATTGATTTGTTTGATTATCAAATTAAAATATGTTGAACTTTAAACTCTGTGTGAGCTTATCAACTTTCAAACTGAATTAAGAAAAAAACGTTTTCTTTTTCCACTATACAACAATGTTGATCTGACAAAAGCCTAGAACAGATTATTAAATAATATCTTAACCGTTCGTGTCAGTATTCATCTAAGCTCTTCCACAAAGAGAGGTTGATTTTCTGTTTTCATCACTTTTTTTGTTCAAATGAACATGTACATGAATTCAATACTTTTCTGTCTGGTCTCTAAAACCACCACAACATCCTCACATTGTTTCAATACAGCTCTTAAGTCTGGACTGTATTTTATGTACAGGTTTCAGCATAAAAATATCACAATTAAATTGAACTTTATACCAATGAACCTGCTTAATTCTGAATAAGATCAATGAGTGAATACACACAGCTGAGAATAGAAGGAAGAACAACTACCACTACGCTACTTGGCTTTAGAGCCAATGCTTTGTGTCCTCTGCTTCGCCTTCGGGCCAAGCCGACATATTTGGCACTGACTTTATTTGTGTTGGCATCTTTTCTTTGAAAATGATGATTTATTGTTGTTTGTAATTAACTTCATTTGCTTGGATAAAACCCCAGTTGTTCACACATGGCAGGAGGTGTTATCTGTACCGTAATTTACAGACTACTTTTTTCTCACACATTGAACCCTGCGGTTTAAACTATGACGTGGCTAGATTGTGGGTTTTTCCTGGTTTTATAAGCTTCATGTCATCACAAAATTGAGCTACAGTATGTTAGGCTGCAGTATTTGTGTGGATTTTTTTTAGAAAATTGCTAAATTATTGCAATGCGGCCAATAAAACAGTGGAAATGACGTGTTTCCCAGAGTATTTGCCAAAGTAATTACCTGTGGCACTACCGCGCAGGGTTTGTATACAGATGTCTTCACTCATTGTGTCTGCACTCTCTCATTCAGAAGGAATCCTTTTAATAAATGCCATGTCATGGCTGTTGTATTTGGTGCTGTGTGAATAAGACGCAATGGAAAGTTTGAAAAGTTAGAAACGTGAGGACATTGTGTGTCTCAGCAGAAACCACTGATCTCTGGAGTCTGGGAATCCTCCAGGTTGGTTTGCACACTGGCTTTAAAGTAAAGTGAGAAGGAAAAGCTGACAATAGGAAAGAAGGGCAGGAGCACATGTTGGTTTTCAATTAGCAGAAAGAGCCAAGACTAAATCCCTCGCGCTGATAAGAAACGTGGATTGAAAGCTTTCAAAATCCCCTTTTAATCCACATTTAGATAATAGCAAACTCTTTATAACAGAAATATGTAACTTCCTGTATGAGAACAATAACAATCTGTCAAATCCATCATTCGAATCCCTGCATGGAAAACTATGAAAGCAGTGTAAAATTTACTTTACGGTCACATTTTGTCATTGCTTTCTAACAGAGAGATTGGGTTTTACAGTTTGTCACAATCTGGGGTTTGATATGTTTTTATCTTATTTTTATTGTTTATCTTCAGTTTGTTCCAATGGCTCAATTTATTTTGTTTAAGCTTAGTTGGTTAAATGGCATGTTTATTTTGGTGTAAAGCTCAGGTACTCATGGTCAGTGGTGGGGTTGTCCTGCATGAGGACTAACATGCTCGTCAATAAAAGAGCAGGTTACAAATAATTTGCCTTGCCTCTCCTTGGGCAGAGATCGACCTTCAGAAGGACAAAGATGCCCCACCGATTTTTGGCACCGATATTTAAGGCTCACGTTCAAGGTTTTTGAAACCAATTTCATGCAGGCAATAAAAAGTCTCATTAGATAAACAAAAGAAGCATTGAACATTGCATTTTATTAGTTCTTCAGTGTTTGTTAATTATAGAAAGTGTTTATTTGTACGGTTGTCATATGGACAACCCTCAGTGATATTGGTACGGTTACCGAGTACGTAGCGTCTTAGGGTTAGGGTTAGGGTATTACACAATATCGTAACAACTTTTAGGGTTAGGAATTGGTTTAGGGTAAGGTTTAGTCTTAGTCACGTGACCTAAACTGACCAAAAACTGACCTATCACATGACCTAAAATGGCCAAATAGGGGTGCTGCATACGGATAGGGTTAGGGTTGTAATAAAAGCGATTTCCCCCTGGGATTAATAAAGGAATTCTGATTCTGATTCTGATTTTGGGTTTTTTTTTTTTTTTGTGCAAATGAACAGCTCTATTGATGAATACAGTTCAGTTAGTTAACTCAGACTTATTACATTTATTTACAGTTCTTTGTTCATTCTGTGATTTCATATGTTTGATGTGGTTTCATTAAACAAAAACCTAAATGTTATGGTAGTTAATGAAACACCACATTGTAATTCAGATGTATACAGTACTATATAAACATGTAACAGATTGTACATCAGTGTTTTTTATTTTTAATTATGATGAGGAAAATTCTGTTGGACATTTTTAATTTCTCTCACTCAATATTTTTTTATACAAATCCTTCAGTACTTTTGGCTAAGTAATGTTTTTGAAAGAACAATGTTTTTACTCGTATTAGAGTAGTTTATCTGGTCTCTCACAGGTGAAGCCCATCTCCCTGATTGCCTTTGCTCACTATTTAAGAAGTGCTTGGACATGGTTTGTCTGTGTCTTGCTGAAGCATAGTTGGGCCCTTGACAGACATAAACTGGGATTAAAACACCAAGCTTCCTTCTAATCTGAGGATAAACAATTCTCCAACATGGGCCACAAAATCACAAATTTTTTAGGGAAAACATCTTAAAGGGCCCATGTTAAGCTAAATCAACTTTTCTGTGCTTTAAACATGATAAAGTGCTATTAGGGCTTCATACACATGTCCAAAGTGTTTTATTCATTGATTCCCTCAATCGTTAGTTAGAGGGTGATTTGCTCCTTTCTTACTGCAGGGTGAGCCCATACACCTCGCTCCAATTTGATGACGCGTTCACACTTTGGTGACAAATTTGACACGGCACTGAGCTGGAAAAGCCACGCCTCCAGGAAGCTCTCTGCTGTGATTGACATGTAAACAGACACGCCCACAAAGGTGAGGATGTCAGCGTCCTTCGTGCAGTGTTATGTATGCATTTTCTACTCTATGTATGTACCGGTGAACGCCCCGCCCCCAAGCTCTGTCTCATGTTTATAAAGCAGCATGAGCTCGGCTACGGAGTGGGAGGAGGAAGTCAGTGTCCCGTCTATAGACACGCCCACTCATGAATATGCACAAGTAGGCCACAAATCAGCCTGTTTGTGTAGAGTTGCTCAGAAAGTGACTTTTCTGAGAAAAACAGGCGAGTTTGGGAAAATAAACCTCATATACTATGTTTTTGGGGTTCTTTGAACAAATGAAGATGGGTGAAAAATAGCATAACATGGGACCTTTAAAGTGATCTGCTTTCTTTTTTGTGCTTTGTAAAAAATCAACAAGATATTTCTCTTTTAAAGTTTACATCAAATCACAATCTTTGGCAAGATGATGCATTTAGTCCTTCATTTGGAAACTTGACTTTATTCAAAGAAAGGCAGGATGATTAAAACTGTGACTGTTAAATGTTAAATGAGTTGATAATAATTAGGCTGTGTGTAAAGTTGTTAATAAAGAGCCAAGGATTTACACTTTTGAAAAGCAGTTAGAGAAAGAAACACTCCTTATTGTGAAAAGTAAATGATATGTTTGTCGAAGCCTAATCTTCCAGACTGCTGGAACCAGTGCTGCTCTTTCCTCCATCCTTTTAATGACCTGAGCCTGTGGACAGAGAAGTGAGCGGTACCCCATCACTCATCAGCTACCTCCACCCCAGCATTCCTCTGTGCCTTATCTCCCAGTGCTGTAAACACAGAGCAAAAACCTTCAGTGGGGGGGGAGTCGTAGGGTCGGAGGTCACAGACTGTTTTTAAGCAGGTATGCCTCCTCTGGATGACATCACCGCTCGGGGGTGTTTGTGTCCCATGTAGAAGCTGATTAAAAACAGATTGGCAGTGTTTTATGTCTCCTTTTACTCACAGAGAGGAAACGCGCTGGTTTATAAAAAATAATGAAATACAAAAACAACATTTAGTTTTTCATTTCTCGTTGTTTTAAATTCATTAAAAGACCAAACACGTCACAAATGAAAGAATCCCCTCTGAGAATGGTAAGAAACTAACTTGTTATTGTTTTTGCATTTTTAACCTTAAACAGTAGAGCATACATGTTTTAAATTGTATTAATAAGCCATGCACTGTAACTAGGTGTATTATTAAAATTGTGCATCACATTTTTGTTCTCAATCTTGCTGCCACACTGTTTGTTTTGCGCAGTGGGGAGCAATAAAAACAGGATTATAAAGAGAACTTTTTCCTCTGGGGTAGAAATACATGACACATAAACTTTATATCAACTTTTTTAATACGTAATATGCCTTTGTATGTGGGCATCGCCATAATGGAGATTTCAGCCAATCAGCGTTCACATATCAATCATGGACAATACTCTTTGTATTTACGGTCCAGTAGAAAGTTTATGCAGAAACAGTTTGTCAATCTCACGTTTTAGTGCGTAGTTATGCATTATTCAGTTCCTCTGACGTTATGAAGTTATTCCAAATACGATCAGGAACGGATTTTAATGTTGTGTATACTAGGAAATGAGAAAATAGACTTTTAAAATGCTGGTGGGTGAAACGTTTGGATGCCACTATCAGCGATCTTACAACACATTAACACATGCCTTCCAGCTAAACAAGGAAAAACATCTTAAAATTGGCAATTCTTCACTACCATCAAAACCATTGGATGCTTTTAACCTCATAAAACCAGTTAGAAATACATGAATGGAGCACTTCCTTGAGTAATCACTACGTCACAGTTTGTCAAACATGTCAGACTTGATTCCGATACCAGTATTAGAATCAGAGCATCCCTGAAATACGGTAATTGTTTTTCACTAACTTTTACACACACTTTTTTTAAAGCTGCACGTTATATTGCCATTTTAAGTGAAACTGGTTCTTTAACAATGTTTACTTATTTTCTAACATCTGTGTCTAATGCAGTCAACCATAATGAACAAAAGAATAATAGTACAGTCACAGACATGGTCATGCTGAGAAAACCAATCAAATCAAACCAAACAAGGTGAGGCTATGAGGAGAGTGTTAATGCAAAAGTATCTTCATCTGATTTAAAGATGCAGAAAAACCTTTGAATACTTGTGTAGATATCACTAGACAAATAGTCTTTACAATGACGATCATCAACAAAACACTCTAACACGTTTCCTTTATCAAATATGAGCATGCTTCATCAAAATCAATGACTAATATGTTTCATTTCGCAGTGTTTCTGAAGTGATGTCATCATCCTAACATCTGCTGAGAGGCTTGAGTCAGAGCGAGACGTCTCTTCCAGCTGTTATCTCCTCCATAAACACACGCTCGCAGCGTGACTCAGAGGTTCGCACTGATTACGACACCTCCAGACACACCGAGACCCTCTAACTGCCTGCAGGCCGTGACCAAACTTTGTGTCAGCGCCGTGCAGAGACGTAGTTTGTGTCATTCACACGTCTTTGACGACAGGTTTTATATTCAGTGTTGGAACCAGACCGTGATCTCCTGAAGCCATGAACCAAACTTTGATATCCAGATGATTTAAAAACAGAGCATAGGACAGTAATTATTCACACCTGAATCAAAGCTGATAATAAAACATACTCACAGGTGTGCAAACAAGCAGCACAGCAGCCCTCCAGGCCTGGCTTTCACCACATTGCATCAAGTATGGGTTTAATTTGAACTCAACTCACATGTTTAAGACCTTGAGTTTTTAGAAGAAGTTACACTTTGAAACTCTGTGATCTTCATTATCTCCCAAACTCAAGTCAAAGAATGTGTTTCTGAAGCTGGAGATGAGTTTATTATGAACGATAAGTTAACTGACAAATACCAAGAACTGTTTGGTGTATGGTTGTGTGACACACGTTAAAATCACTGCAGTCACTAAAAGTAATAGACTTGCCTAAACCACATCAGCCTTTACCTTCTTGCTGTGAGCCAGTGATGCTGCCCACATTATAGAGTGTTCTCATCATGTATACTTTTACAGGAACCCAACAAGTGAATCATTTTCCACAACTAAACAATCAAGAAAAACCTCAAATTGGAACTTTTAACAACAGGATTATCATTTTTTTCTCCTGCATTTTCCTCATGCAGTTCATTGATGTGCTGTAAAGTTCACTGGTGGTGAGGGAATGACTTTTTAAAAATGAGATTAACAAATACATAAACGCCTGCCTCGCTTTGTGCCTTTGAATCAGAATCATTAAACATGAGATGCGATGTTGAACCAATTACATTTTTCAGTTACAATTACGTTTTCAATTATCCATGTTCAATTACAATTTCATTACGATTACAGTGACCAGCATACAATTACAAAATACAATTGTTTTTTTATTCTCAGAAAGTCAATTACAATTATGTTCTCAATTACTAATGTTTAATTACAATTAATCACAATTACTAAATCTGAAGTTAATAACCTAATAAAAGTTAAGTTGTGTTAGCTTTCTGTTAGCATCTCTTATGATAACAGGTCTTAAATCAGCTGTAAAATATGCAAAAAGAAAGCTAATAAAGCTGCTAAGTGGTAACAAAGCCTGTTAATATTAGATTGGGAGACTTGTATGTTTCTGGAGGATGTCAACTGAAATACTGATATTATTATAATAATGTGAGAGTTGCTAATAACTGTAAACTCCAGTCGTCGCCGTCGTCGCCGCGGCTTTGGGAACTGAAAGAACACGACTCGCCCAGCCAAACTCTTGGGGTACCTGGTATCCGACCTTCACAAGCCTCACCATTCTGCCTGCTCTGAGCATGAATCAGACCATGTTTAAATAGTAACGGTTGCTCAGACATATGATTGGACAATGACTGTTTGTGGGCGGGGTTTTGCGAAACGTCAAATGCAATTTAATCACGATTACGACCATCACAGATTTTTTACTGTCCATTGTGCCAAAAGATGGTCGTATCATGAGGTTTACCATTTGAGAGTGGCGTGGGAGCCGTGTCTCTTTTGGGACGCATCATCAGTAGTGTTCCTTTGATTCAGGAACACTACTGACGCCGTCATCAAAGGTGGCCAGCTACAGGGTGATCAAGCCTGAGTTTGTGTCCCATAACTGTTTCCCACTCTCTCCTATATGTGCAGCTTTGTCCACTTGTGAACTGAAGGTTCAAAGATTGACCAGTGAGACACACATGTATTCTATACATCAACATATATACAAAGTCAGGTGGTTGAAGTTATGAGTATCTATGAGAAAATCTTGCACTTATTTCACAGCATGTCACACTTTATAAGGCGTTATTCAAACCAAAGTGAGGTAGTCATTTTACGGTCTCACTGTGTGATAACTGAGATAGAAAAGACAAAAATTCTGAAATTTCTACAGAGAGAAAATACCTGAAATTATGCGGAAAATGAATATATTAGTGGGAAAATGACCACACGTCCCGTACACTCACACACACACATACACTACACTGCAGGACACACCGTTATCCATCCCTGTTAACACCATGTGTCTGAGTGCTTGGCACCAAACGTGTGTTTTCATCTGCTTTCTGCATCAACATCAAATGAGTTAATACCCCCCAAATCCTTCCAAAGCTCTGTGTGACCCAAAACACTGATAATGCCAGTAACTCTGTTGTTCCTGTTTACTCAGACAGCTTTATAGTCACTTTAACACAGATGATTTTCCACTATGACAAAAACCAGCAGTGATATCAGAAATCCTCTCTGTGGTAAAGAATGTAACAGTTCCAGTGTTTGAATATTACCCACGTACCTCATCAGGTTCTGTAGACCCTGTTTGCTGGAGTTTCTCCTCATCAAAGCGTTGGACATGTTGCCTTCTTTCCTCTACGTTCCTTTTCTTCTGTAAATCAAACAGCTGGCGATGAGATTGTTTCTCACTTCTCTCTTGGACTCTGAAGTGGAATCTGTGTGTCCTGCAGCTCCGAGGCTCAGATAACGTGTGTGTGTGTGTGTGTGTTCCTCTTATAAAGGCCTCCTCACACACCCACACACTGTCTTATTGTTGTGTATCTGACACACACACACACACACACACAGTTCTCTCCCCTGCAATGCTTGTTGGGAATGTCAGTGAGGCTCATGGGGACTCCCCTCCTCTCTCTCTCTCTCTCTCTCTCTCTCTCTCTCGCCCCCTCCTTCTCCCCCCTCTTTTTTGTCCTCCATGTGGTTTTCATTGAAGGGCTCACAGCAGCAGAGGCCCAACATCTTGCTGTTTCACCGTTGGTCCTCGCTGCCTTTTTCCCAGGTCATGTGCTCTTCCCTGAGGGGGAGTGAAAGGGGATACTGGATCTGGAGGGGGGGGGGAAATTTCACTACTAAACTCTACTCAGCCCCTCCCCAACATTTCCATCTCCCTCCATTTGGGAAAGCAACACATTGGCACAAAACGGTGTGATATAGAAGAGTGGTTCTCAAACTTTTTGGGCTCAAGTCCCCCCTTTGTACGACTACATTTTGCTTATAAAACAACAATAGAGCATAAAGATGGAATTAATGAGTGATAACACACATTTTAAACTATCAATTTTTGTAAATAAGTGGAAAGAAACAGTATTTAGTGCAGTGGTTGGCAACCTTTTTGGATCGTGACACCATTTTGTATCAAGAATTTCTGGTGACCCCTAAGACATTTTTTTTTCTCTTGAATTAGTTTTAAATAATACAAAATTTCAAAAATTGAAAAACACTGATTTAGTGGCTCCTGAATAGATTTGTTTATACAGTTTTTATAATTTATGGTTACCTCAAGACTGACACTGTTAATTTCCCTCTCTCTCTCTCTCTCAAGTACCCCCTGTAGTACCATCAAGTTCACCTAGAGGTACACGTACCCCCATTTGAGAAAGACTGATATAGAAGACTGTTCAAGGCTTTAGATAACCTGACGAACATAAATGAGACAAAAGTGCCTTTTTTCTTCAAAAAATAGCAGCAGTTACACAAACAAGTCCTTGTAACTCAGCTTCATGCGATCACATGAAAAGACGTGCACACACACCTAAGGCCAACATTTGATCTGCTTGGAGTTGTAAACAATCTGAGTTTGCTCTCTCGCTGTGGTCCTGATGTCAGCGAAAGTGATGCCATCCCTACAGGTATCACCTTATGAGGCAGCGATGGTGGTGCTCTGCCCTATTCAGGCAGCAAGGCAGGAACCACCTCGGAGAGGAACCACCAACAGCTCAAACTGGAACACACCGTCTGTTCAAGGCAATAGGGAGAAATGTGTGTGGGCTCATTTTCTTTGGTTTTGAAGGCTTCATCAACCAATAGCAATAACAAACATAAAATGTATGTTTTCTTTTTCACATGCTTTTTTAATGATAAATCAAAAATTTGTGTGGATCCTTTGTTGGTTTCAATTAAAAAAACAGCGTAATGGACTTCATAATTTAAAATAGGTTTAACTGTACAAAAGTTTATTTTGTTTTTCTGCTACTATTTGTAAAAAGTTGCAAATATGTAGCACATATGGTTGATTTGTTGTGAATTTTCACATTTTTGAACTTTAGAGGCTTGCTGTAGCGCCACCTTTAGGGTGATTGGCCTGTTTTTTGCAGCTGAGTCAGTCTGGCATGGAGGTGGACCTTTGGTGATTGTTTGCTAACGGGAAGTCGGATTTCCTCGGTAGAAGAAGGAGAACGTGCAGGATAACAATCAGTTCCTGGCAGCTTGGGCTTCCCGGTGCCTGATGGGGGAGGTGTTGTAATAAGGGTCATACATTTAGCAAAATGGGCCTCAGGCCAAGTGCCTTATGTTTTAGTTATCAATATATTGTCATCCAACATATGCAGGACTACAGTATTCACTGTTAATGACACAGATTATTAAGCGTAAATGCATTGTGTGTAAAACATGTTTCATTGGTGAAGCTAACACGTGCATACCTTTGTGTTGTTTTAGTTCCAGAGGTGTTCCCCAGGTATTTAAACACTTAAGAAAGGTTACAGGGTTTATAAGGGGAGATGATATATGGCAGTGGTCCTCAAACTTTTTAGGCTCACGTACCCCTTTCTCTAAATTTCCAACTGACTTTTTGCTCCAAATTCTGGAAAATAAAATAAAAAATTTTAAAAAAACTACAGAGCATAATGATAGAATATATGAGTGATAACACACATTTTAAAGAATCTAAGAATGTAAATAAGTAGAAAGAAACTGTTTTTAGAGATATAGAGATATTTGTATAGTTTCTTCTCATGTGGGACCAACACTGACTCTTGTATTTTATTTTCATGTTCTAATCATGTTTATTTCTATTGTCTTTTTTTTTTTTTTTTTTTTTTTGTATTTTGTTGTTGTTTATCTGTTCTTTCTATTATTCAATATATTGTGTGTTTTTTTGTCATTTTTGTGTTGTTGGTATTATTTAAATGATTCTCTCTCAGTGTGTGTGGTTGTTTCTTATGTTGTGTTGTATGTTTCTCTGATATTTTTGTGATCTTGTGTATTTCTTCTCTCATTTAGTGTGTCTTTTGTGTCGTTTTGTGTGTTGCTGGTAGGTATATTTCTTTCTTAGTGTGTGTGTGTGTGTCTGTTTGGTGTCCCTTTGTTGTTGTTTGTCTGTTCTTTTTATTATTCAGTATATTTTCTCTTATATTGTGTGTTTGTTGTCATTTGTGAATCGCTGGTAATAATTTGTATGATCATCATTTTCAACTAAAAATAAACATGATAAAACCCCATATTTTCAATGCTTTAATTTGTAATTTTCTACACTCTGTCTCTCAAGTACCCCCTGTAGGGCCGTTGCGTACCCCTAGCGGTACACGTACCCCCATTTGAACAACACAAATGTAAGGGAGATCATCTTTGAACTGTAGGACTGTGATGGGAGTTTGTGTCATGTGTTTGTCCATATTATGGTAATGTAGAAAATAGGGAAAGTGTCAATAGTTTTAGTTTAGTTTTAGGGAAACTAGAACCAGGGACCAGGTCTGCGAATTAGCTGTTAGCTATATGGCCTATGAATATGGCATCGGTTACTTGTAACAATGCTTCTTGTTCTGTCCCTATCAAATAAACATATATATATATACAGTATATATATATATAAGCCCATTTTGAATCTATAACAGGTGGATCGGTCCATGTGAGGACAGAAAATGACTGTATCTGAACGTTGCACACAGATCGCACAGTTTCACAAAGGCCTCATTCTCTTCCACGTCAACATAGCAATGTTACCATAGCAACGTCTAACAAACTGGCCTTACAGGAAGTGAATGTGTCACATGAAAAAATTGTCCTCAAGCTATAAAACAGAGCTTTAATTAATAACCAGCCATGACTGACGTAAAACCAGCACTTTTGGTTTGCATTAGAATTGAAATTGTATTTCAAATGGCTCTATTTATCTCACAAGACCATCTTTGAGTATTTGTTTGGGTAACTTGGAGTTAGGAAATGATCATCTGTAGTTTATGTTGTTGTTTTAACCAGATAATTCTAATTAAAAAACATACAAATATGATTTTGTAATGAATTGGATGAATCATTGGAGGACAGTCATTTTCTTTACCTTTAAACTGTAAACTGGATGTTTGCTCTATCTGTTAAACAGGGAATCATCAGTTTACTTTTTGCTTTGCTTTCAGGTCAGTCCTGAATGTTATCTGGTGTTGCCAGGTATGGTGACCAACAACAGGCAGTCTATCAGTGCCATGCACGTTGTACCTTTAAGACAGGACTTTCTTGTCCGAATCAAGGCCTGAAATATTGATCCGAGTTCTGGATCTCAGACGATTTGATTTATTTATTTATTTTATTTTAGGAGATGTGGACTGGTTTTACAGGTAAATGAACCAACACTAACCTATAAACAGGGGTGAACTGGGACCTGGTATTTTCTGTCCAGGCCAGTCACATTATATTACATTATCAGCGACACCATAGAAGCCGTTATTAAGTCAGTGATTCTCAACATGTGGCTCTTTATAACTAAACTATAATTATTATTCCCCCAGAAAACCTAAAGAGAAAACCTTTTAACCCTTTTTACCTTTTTCCTTCTGACATTTTGCAACTTCCTTTGTCCCATTTTTTTTCCTATTTTTTGTCAATTTTTGCAAGTTTTTTTTGACACTTTTATCAAATTTTTCAACCTATCTTTAGTTTTTTGGCAACTTTTCATCTCAATAAGCTAACTTTTGCCTAATAAATACCACTTGTTTCCCTTTTTTCCTACATTTTGTTCCACGTTTTTGCCCTTTTTTTTTTACTATTGTTTGCCACATTTTTCCCATTTAAACTACCCTGTACCATTACATGCCACCTGCTTCCTCTTTATTTTCCCATTTTTTTGCCACTCTTGATGACTTTTGGCCCATTTTTAATCACTTTTCACTCTTTTCTTGCCACATTTTTGCCACTTTTGGACCATTTTTGGCCACCTGTTAATATGTCTAAAAAAAAACATAAAATAAAAAAAATCAATAAGCCAGAAATAAAGTGCAACATTTTGCAAAATGTAACATGAACCTTAAAAACAAAACATTTAAACATTGGAAGTACAAGGATGGGAATATTATGACAGCAGAACCTGGAACAAGACTGCAAATTGTTGCAACTATTTATTTATTTTTAATCTTATTTTAGTTCTCTTCTTAGGTCGTGTTGTGTTAGTGCACATGTGGCAATATCAATTTTCAGTATGTGGAGTTCCTGTTAGTCCTGCACAACTATAATGAATTGCTCAGAAATCTACATGTGTCCTCTTCTCAAAACACCAGTAATATGTTACACATTTGCAGCCGTAAAATGTCCCATTTCTATATTTTTTGGTTTATATGGGTTAATACACCAGTAAGAGTTTATATGCATGTTTATATCCTCAAAATTACCATGGAATTTTGGCTTTTACGCGGACCCCTCATCATCACGTCTCTGCAGAAGAAGACCCTCCGCTGCACCTCAGCACTTTAACAACTCACTAATTTCATAATTTAAATACACTATTTCTACCTTTGTTTTTCTGTTTGCATGTCGTTTGCTTTGTATTTAATAAAATGGTTTCTCTAACAGTGGGTTAAATCTACACATTTATACTGTATATAATGCACATGCAGGATGGTGTGTAACAATAATCAGTAAAATTAGCTGTAAACACATTTTTTAGAACTAAATATAAGGTTATGCTGTGAACAGAAAGAAAGGAAGACGAGCCAGATAATTCTAAACTTTAGAATATAATACAATCATAACTTTTAATCATAAATATGACTCTTCTCAAAACAACAAACTTTGATATCTTTGTCACACAATATCTAAGCTTCCAGTGAATAATTTACAAAAAAAAAAAAAAAAAAAAAATTCACTGATGGTGACATTGAGATCTCAATGTCACCATCAGTGAACTTTTTTTTTTTTTATTTGTAAATTATTCACTGGATGCTTCTCTGGTGGCATGTGCAGTGGTTGTTGTTATTATTAACATTACTGCAGCTCTGCACATCATTGTTGTCCTGTTAAAGTATTTTTATACAAAGACTTAAAAACAATCTGAAATTAGTGATGACTCAAGTAAATCACCTTTATTATGCATTATAACAATCTGTTCCTTAAGTCTCTAAATTATTGAAACAATTAAAAACATCTCCTAAAAAATAAAATTACAGAAAATTAAATAATCATTTAATATACATTTCAATAAATAAGTGCATCCCATGTTGACTCTGAGCTTTATTCTGTCTGTTGTCTGTAGAAGTGATGAGTCTAGACCAGATGATGGAAACTAGGATCAGCTCATGGTTTAATGTCCAGGGAGGGGCGTGTCCACTCTGCGTGGACTTAAAGAAGAAGAAATAAAAGAAGAGTTAGATAATGTCATGTTCATCAAAAGGAAAACTGAAAGTGATGGAGATAAATATGCTCAGATGGACACAGACACACACACAAAGTTTAAACAAACACACAAATTAAAAGCATCTATTTACACTCACAGTATATTAATGTACACAAAGACTAGCTCCACAAAATCAGAACGACATTTATTGATCCAGAAATTAAACTGATCTTACCTTTATAGGCTCAGTTTCCTCCTTTGTTTTCAAATCCATTTGAACCTCCATTCATGGTGATTTTTATTGTCAGAGAGTCTTTCATTTTTAATAAATCCACCGTTATTTGGTCTGTTTAAAATCTCTCTTTCTCACTCACTTGGTTCTCTCTGTTCCTTGTGTCGATTTCATCAAAACAAAGCGGCATCTTTAATTTTTCCGTTACGTGTGAGTAAAATTACCGCAATGTACCGACACTGGCTGTAAAGAGTAACTTATCTTTCATAAACTGCTGGAATTTCCCCGATAGAGCAAATATGAGCAGAGTTAGTCATTTAAATTAACGTGATGCGTTCAGGGGCCCTGGGAAACCCAGTCCGTGAAAAGAGCACGTGTCTGGGTAAATCTTGGTTTATCATTACCCAACGCAACAGAAAATATGAAATTAACAGAATGTACTGTCAACAACAAACCCAGAGTCGCTTAATGGTGACGTAACGCCATACGTGTGTCATAAATTAACGTGATGATGTATTTCTCTGTGGGAACCGCTGCTGTGAGCTTGGAACGGCCCCAGTTGCCAGTGTGAGTACACCCTAAGGCCACTGGTGGGAGGAGGAGGAGGAAACAAGGACAGAGAAGATGATATGAGGACATCTGGTGGATGGAAGGAGAATGAATTACATTACAGTGATGTTATGAGGTTGCTGAAGCAGGAAAATGAGATGAGACACACTGACAACACCTGATATGGTTTAACACCACCTAATATCCTTGTATGACCTAATCTTTTAGGCTCAAAGGTTAGATTTAGACTGACATACTATCAATAGAACATCTCAAATGGTGAAGGAGAGCCGTATTAATGAATCAGAGTCATTAGGCGTGAATCTAGGACTTTGATGATGGAAGGGAGGAGTCATGGTTTTTGAAACAGTCTTGATGAAGTCACATGATGGGAATATAACCCAGGCCTCTCCTTGGCATTCCCTGTGTGGCTGTAAGGATAAAGTTAGCATCTTTGGAAACCTTAGAGGCTGTGACACCTTGGGGCCCCATGAGGCAGACTGGAAGCAGACCTCAAAGAGCCATAAAAGGACTGTCAGATCATCTGGGAATATATGAGGGGGGGCGGGGCTTATTCAAAACCATTAAACCTGGGTGTTGTATCAAAAATGGGACCTTATTATGTCATCTCAATCCACTTAAAGTCCTCATGTATAGAGCAGATTACTGTCTTCCCTCTCAGCAGAGAAACTCAGTGAAATCTACTCGACTAGTAAAATTTCCCAGGTTTCCAGGGTGTTCTTGTCTTATGCCGAATCACCTGTCTGGGGACAAAACGCCAGGCTGTCACATGGAGGAAGTCCAAGTACCCAAGAGAACCCAAGAACTGGAAGAATGCAGCGTTCTTCTTTTCCTGCTGCAGCAGCTGTAGTCCTGAAGAATGCAGCTTTATCTGAAACAGTGAACGCAGTGATTCACGGTGGAGGGAGAATGGAGCAAAAGACAATTTTAAAGGAAGACGCCATTGAAACATTCCGTTTTCTGCACAATAACATGGATTATCCCTATCTTTGATACATGGATTATGTAAATAGATCCAATGGGTCTCTTGCGTGCACTGCGCCCCTGTTTGTGTTTCACTTACACTTGTTACTTGCTCTGATCTGGTGTTGACATTAACAGATGTTTGTTAATAAATTTGGTGCTTACCACTAAAACAAAAGTAAATATGTCATTTCTTAAAAAAAAAAAAAAAAAAAAAAAAGGTTTTCACTGTTTGGTCGGACTCGGACGAGAAAATGCGACACGGTTATTTATTTACTCGCCGTACATGTGACTGTTTACTGCAAGACCTGTACACATGCCTCTGCGTACATCTGTGGAACCAAACAGTAGTTTAGTCCACTGTGCTTGTCTTCTTTCAGTCTCCAAGCCGTCTTCTTCTCATTCTTATTTATTTCCGACAGAGTAGACTCTGCTCCAAGCCGTCGAACACATGCACCAGCGTTATTTGACGTCACCATGAGCATCATCAGACGTCACATCTGCAGAACAAAATGTATCACGAGAACTGTTCAAGGCAATAGGGAGAAATGTGTGGGATCATTCTCTGGTTGTGAGCGCTTCATCAACCTTTAGCATTAAAAGACTTATTTATCATTGTTACGCAGACTTTTTTCAAAAACGTAGATCATTGGTTGACATTATGCACTGTGGTATAATATGTTTGTATCTCCTGGGGATGGAATGTGGGTTTCACTCTAATGTTGTGAACCCATCCTTGATAAAAGTCTGTTTTTCCTATGACGTGTAAAAAATAATAAATGAATCAAAGACTCCTCACTTGGTCCCCACTCTTTCTGCTGGCCTGGCTGCATCTGCGGGCCCGGGGCAGTCCCTGGGTTTGCAGTGGCGGTTTTTGCACATATACTGGTATACGATGCACTGACACGCCTTGGGATGTGGGATAAAACTCATACTGGGCTTAACTTTAGACACATTAATCCCAAATACCTACTTTTGGTATTATCACTCACTCCTTCCCTTTGTCCACAGCCACCACCATTTTAGCTAAGCTTCACACTTGTCACTATACTGGTTTGATTACACAACATAATAAGCACAATATGTTCAACTTCACATCTCACCATCACTGTAAAATAATCTATTCTTCCCCACCCTTTCTATTTCCTACCTTGAGTCTCTCCTCCCTGCTCCCTTTCCCCTCCCCCTCCCCCTCCACCTAGGTGTAACACTGCTCTCCCTTTTTATATCCTCCCTATAATAAAATATTTCTTATCCTTCCTTAGGGAGGGCTGGTGATGGTCACAATTAAGCAATAAAATAAACTAATTTATTTCATTGCATTAACAAAACATGCATTGCTGTCTCATAATGATTGCACTTCTTGTAGTGTTGACCTGTGACAGCATGTGGAGACAAGTGGAAGAAAAAAATAAATAAAAGCAAAGCACTTTCTAAAAAAAACTAAATTTTCACTATAATTAGAAGGTAAGACAATAAGGAAGGCTGGCAGTAACTTGAAATGGTGAGAAATGTTGAGGTTTCCGCATGAAACACCCAATTTCTCCTAATTTATGCAATTGTTTCAATTTTAAAAGATTTCATAGAAAATCCACCATTTGTTTTTACACATATAGAATATAGATAACATTCCACTGACCACACACCACATCAGCAACACTAAAAAACATTTGTCACAATGTTTCAGTGAAAATAAAAATTTAAAGATGTTTAACTACAGTATACAAAATAATAACTTGAGAATTCCCTCTTTCACAAAACAAGGTGCATAATCTGTGTTTAAAAAGTAGCTAATTTATTCACAATGTCTGAGCAAGAAAATGGCTTCGTTTATAAAGAGACGTTGAAGAAAAGACAAAACTTGTACTGTTTTCACAGATGATTTTATTGTATGTTCTTGTGGTGATTCATGAGGTGTGAAAACCATTACCTGACCACGATGTATGTGTTTCAAGACTTCTGTGTGTGTGTGTGTGTGTGTGTGTGTAATTCTCCACACCCCTCCCCCTCCCTCCAGACTACAGAAAAAAAAACAAAACCACCTTAAAACCAATGTTTACCCGAGACACTTCATTGACCTGCATGTTCAGTGATGCTTCGTCCTGTACACATAAGACATGGCGAGTTCATGTAAACGGAAGAGAAAACTGCAGCGAGACGTTTAGGAAGTCTCAAACATCTTCTTCCTGTCGGCCTTGTCTTCAATGTTCTTACGCCAGTCGCCCACGGCTTCTGTCGGCTGCACAGGAGGAGACGAAGTATGTTATGAGTTGACAGAAAAAATACGCAAAGCAACAGTAAAAATGCACATATTGACTTCAGAAACACATAACAAGACAGTAAATATACACAAGAATAACAGAGAAATACAAAAAATTACTACAAAAATGGACAAAATTACTTAAAATAACCACAAATCGACACAAAAAAATATGAAACAACAACAAAAATACACATATTGACTGAAAAATATACCAAATGACTCCAAAAAACAACTGAGAAAATACACAAAATGATTCATGACACACAAAACAAAGTTACATTAAAATAACAAAAAAATAAAATACAATTATGACCATTATTTTACCAGAAGAACCACATTAATGATCTATTTTACAAGTGTGTCCTTGCACAAAACAATACAATATATATGAAAATACAAAAAACAACAAAAATACCAAATTACTCAAAAAAAATGTACACACAAAACAAAAACAGACAAAGCTACAATTAAAAAAATGTACAAAAATACATCAAAAACACACATCTTTTGTTCTTTTGTGTAGTAATTTTCATATTGGTCATTATTCTAAATGCTGATATGAATGTTGATAATCTGGTCCTCAGATCAGAAAACAGCATGTTTTGTGCCTCCCGCTGTGATTAAAGCTGCCCATCCCTTCTTAGAGCTTGGGTCCTCGATCCCTCCCTATAATAAAGTTCCGTATGTCCACACTCACCTCCTCCTTCACCTCCTTCTTCACCTGCTTCAGGTTGGACCTCAGGTCCATGGTCACCTTGTGTTTGGAGCCCAGCAGAGCCGCCAGCATGGAGTCAGCAGACATACGCACTTTCTTCAGGGCGGGTTTCTTCACTCCCTTAATATCCACCACTTTGATTTTCAGGTCTTCAATCTGCAGAGGAGAGAAACTGTTCCTTATCCGTCTCACAGGCTCAGAGACTCCTCTGCACAGGAGAATAGGACGCGTCGTACCTCTTTGTCGGCTTTCTGCACTTTGGCTTCAACGTCGTACCTCTCCTCATCAATCCTATCAATGGCTGCGTGAAGCTTTTTGCACATTTCCTGTCAACAACAAAGACATTGGGTAAACAGTCAATAATAATCCCAAACCAGGGTTCTCACCGGGAATTTTTCACAGCGTAGGGGGGACTGTGTGGTGTGCAAGCGAGCGCCACTGGCTCTGAAAATGTTGAAATGTATGACTTCGGTATAGGTCGTCCACTAATAAATACACTGTATAGTCAAGAAATAACAACTGATTCAAAAGTGATTCCAAGACGTGCTTTTCAAATATAAATGAAGTATTACCCGCAGTAATATTGGAACTGTTATGGATACGCCAAAAAATAAAAAAGAGAGTAAAAATGCCTGGAGGTCACTTTTGTGTTCAAGTCTGCAACAACTATTACAACAGTACTGATTAAAAAAGGAAAAAAAAAATACAGAATAGTCCACCTACGCTACTGAAAACGTACCGTAGGGGGCGACATCACTCTGTAGGGGAGCAAATCTACAACATCGGGGGCCCCTACACTCCACAGTGCTAGCGAGAACTCTAACACTTCAATGAAATACTGGTACTAAGACCCTCTCTCAGCAGCAAATGGCTGATTCTTTAACTGAAAAAGAACTTTATTGACTGCTTTCTGAGACTGAACGTGTCAAAGTGATCGAATGGGACACTATTTAGTTGTTACAGCACTAATGACATATTTTGCATCTCTGCGGTCCTACGTTCCTGACTCTTTTAAACATGCAGGAAAATGATCGGCTCTACAATTTGTCGGCCGAGAATGGCAAATTGGAATGTTTTGTGTGTTGCAGCCATGAAGCAGGTGACAAGGACCCAAAATACATTTTTGTTTGAGAATGGTAGAGCAAACTTTAGATGATGAAAAAATAACATTAAGCATGTGAGATGACTGCAAAAAAATGAGTAAAATTTACTCTAAAATAGACTAAGTAGTACATCATTTTTAATCGAAAGTGTGTGACGGAAAGGAACTTACAGTTTTTTATTTATCCCCAATTTTTCATTGTTTTCTTTGTTTATTCTCTTCTGTTTTGGTCTGTTTTGTGATAAATTATAATATGCAGTGTACTTTTAATGACAGCTGTCTGTGAAAATGACATTTTGTTTGTTAATTAATGCAATAAAGTTGCTGCTATGAGTTCCTTATGCAACAGTAGAATATGACCTGCTTGTGATGCTGTAGGATGTGACATCATCCTTAAGACTATCCCTATATTATCTAACTGTTAAAAACAAATGCATGTTAAATAAGCTTTAATGGATGATTTTGTTGTAATGTGTACATTTAGTTTATTAACTTTAGAAGAAACAGGTGTAATCATTATCCTAGATATTATCTAATACCAAAGTATAGTGGAAATCATTTTGTAGAAGGATTGGTATTTTATGTAAAACCTTTACTGACCTTTTCACGGCGATGCAACATTTAGAAGAAAAAAATATATAAAAGTAGATTTTTTGTTTGTTTCTCATTTCATACATTTAATATTTAATCTTGGATTTGTATTAAAAGTAGTAATTAAAAGCAAATAAACAGGTTAACTATTAGCTGTAGAAGTTCTAAACGTTGTTTTATCAGGTTGGTTGAACACGATAGGCAATAGTTTATTGTTACAGGGACTCTTTCCTTTAGAAACCCATGATCTCCTCACCATGAGGGCATTCTGGTCTCCACTCAGGTCTGGACCGCTACAATGCTCAGCCATGTACGCTTCCTTGGCCGCAGCGGCTTCTTTCCTCTCCGTCTCCATCCAGCCCGCAGCGATCTGCAGGATCAGACTCTGAAGGGACCAACAGAAAGGAATGAAGTGAGAGGAATATTTATGGAGCTGCTAAAGTTTCACATAAAACTGTGTTTCAAGTGTTATAGTTCCAGAAAAATAAATGTTGTCTTCTTTTTAACATACTATTGAGCTGAGGTTTCGTTTATTTAGATAAGGTTTTTCAGGAAAAAGTTTTGATAAACTTTTCCAGAAAAAACTTGTCTGAACAAATTAAACCTCAACTTAACATGTCTTCTAAACACAAAAATGCATGTGAAAATAACTAATTTAATCTTTTCTGTCAGGTATTTTTGAAATCGTGATGCACTTTAGCACTCTTAGCATTAATATTAAACATCCTGGTTATATTTGGAGGTTTACTTTTGCTCTGGCAGCGTTTGGGAACGAAAGAGCTATTTCTAAAATAAGATATACTGTATGTAGGGGTGGGACGATACGCTGAGGTCACGATTCGATATTCATCAAGTCAGAAATGTCTTTGGAGTCATTTCTATAAATGTTTAGCCTAAAATCAGCGTTCAGATTTAATGTGAACCAGTTGGAGTTACGTGAATGAAGCACTGTCACTATATCACTGTTTGTCAAACATGTCAACCTCCACAAGTGTGCATTTAATGTGATTTTTATTGCATCTGTAGCGTCTAAATCACACCTCATTTATACTTGTGAAGGTTACACATAAAAGTATTTTAGTTGAGCTGTTTTTGTTATTTTGGTTGAGAATCCATTTAACTTTTACACATCAGCTCTTGGTTCGGACTAAATGATATTCATCATCAAAGTCCGTCTTACCTTCAAATGATGCCTGCGGCTGGAGGTCAGCTTCTTCCTGTAATGAGTGATTGGGTAAAATGAGTCATTGTCCTTTGAACCCTCTCAATATTCATTAAGTATGGGTGTCAAATTCACTCTTAGTCTGTTTACATGGATGTTTGTGTGTCATGTGCACAGAGACAATAAGGCAGGGGTGAACTGGCTATCTATACCGAGCATCGTTCCGGTTGGTTGATCCGGTTCACTATGTTTTTTTATTTTTTTATACGAGTGAGTGGTGGAGGCAGATATGGTAACAGGTGGCCAAAAATGGTCCAAAAATGGAAAAAAAAAACATGGCAAGAAAAGAGTGAAAAGTGACTAAAATGGGCCAAAAACAGTCAAGAGTGGCCAAAAATGGGCAAAAAAAGAGGAACCAAGTGGTACGTAATGGAAAAGGGTTGCTTAAATGGTCAAAATGTGGCAAATGGTAGTGAAAAAGGGCAAACTGTAGAGGAAAAATGAAACAAGTGGTATTTATTGGAAAAAAGTTAGCTTATTTGGATGAAAAGTGGCCAGAAAAATTCAAGTAAGGACAACAATTAGATAAAAATGTCAAATAGAACTAGCAAAAATGGGAAAAAGGGATATTTATTGGCAAAAGGAAGCTAAAGTCTAAACTTTTTCAAAAGGGGCAAAAATAGGACAAAGGAAGTTTCAAAATGAAAATAGGTAAAAAGGGGTTAAAAAGTTTCCCCTTTTTAAGGTTTTCTGGGGTAAAAATACCAGGGCCAGTCCACTCCTGCAATAAGCTGTGGTGATTTCATGACTTACTCAGACATTTTGGAGGTTTTTGCTCTTCACGCCCTGTAACACACATACACACACACACACACACACACAGGCCTGTGAGAGGGAGTGAAAAGCGGCTGCGTTCTGATGGAGTTGACAGCATCAGGTTCTCTGAGATCAGCATGTTTTGCGGGGCCGATGGAGATTGATGAACACAAGTATTTGTGCGGTAACGCGATCCCAGACCACAGCTGAAGTCAGGGGGGGCGACAACGTCAACTGAACTAAACTGGGATTCTCCAGCTCGAGTGTCGACTCTATGAGGTTTTTATGGCCCGATCAAGTCAAGAGGCAAAATGTTTCAAATTTCACAGCAGTATTTTACTGAATTAGACACATCTCTATGACTAACGTCATAGTTAGAGTTAGAGGTTGAAGTATCTTTAAATATCCAGATGTTATTTCAGTAAAGTGCCTCCATTAACGCAATTAATGGTTAAACTCTTCAAATCCCATCAGATTGGTAGATGCAATTCATGTTCCAATTAAAATGTTTGGATTAATCAGATATTCAATTAACATTTAAGTCATTATTGACAGTATGACATGAGTCCAGTTGATGAAGGTTTAGCATCACTTTCTAACACAAGGCTACAAACAGTTGTAAAACACAAATGAATAGGTGTCATAAATGCCACTCTGTCAGGAAAAGGTCAAACGTCTAGTGGATACACATAGAAAGTGTGTGGAGGCTGTCAGGATGGGTCAGAGGTGAAGAAGATTCCTGATTTTAATGTTTTAGAAGCCGTGCAGAGGGTATGGAGACTCATTTAAAGATGCTGATCTCAAAAAACTAGTTCAGAGCAAATCAGAGACAGAGAAGAAAATAAGGAAAATGTCTCACCTATTGAGAGGAGGAGGATGAGGACAAGACTCACTTGGTGGGAGAAAGGGAGACACTGCCAAAGCCACACACAGTGAAAAGTGAAATAGGTATATATGGAAGGTTGTGATGCCTCAGCAAAATGCTCAGATCCTCTTTATGGAAATGGATTCCCAGTTAGACCAATAAGCCTGCGAGCTCCTGAAATACACCCGGCCCAGCCCTGCTCCGCTAACCGCCCTCCCAGTGAGGATATGACCCGACGGCACTGGTGGACGGAGATAAACTGGAAAAGACACCGGTCGCTCTTTAACTGCTTTATGTTGTGGTTTAAGCTGAGATGATTGGAGCCTGAAACATGTCAGCTGTTTGGAAATAACACAAGTTATTCCTGCAAATTATCCAGGAATAACTTGGGAGGCTGTTTTCTTCATCTGTTCACCTGTCGTTTCAATGAATGTAAAAGTACGTTTCATGTTACAAAAAAGGTTCAATCTTTAGAAAATTTGATAAAAACTACAAGTGTGCATTTCAGTTTAGCATTGTAATAATCTGGACATCTCAAAGCAATACATGTCATGATAGGTCTACACCAAGACTAACTCGAGATGTTTTTTTTTTTTTTTTTTTTTTAAAGAAACCTTGAATTCTACATAAAGAAATGCAAAAAAACGAGGAGGGTCAGGCCGGCGGTGGGGTGTTTCTGATGGGCTACAAAACCGCCTTAGTGGGGGTTACGGTACCTTTTCACCAACCAATCAGAAAGAGTTTGAAAAAACGTCATTACTACTCAACTTCCAGCTCGATTACTGCTTCAGCATAGGTCAAAATATGACCCTAACCCTGTTACAATATCTTATTTTGAAATACCATCAGGACCCAAAGTGAAGAAGAAGGGGGTGTTTCTGCCTTTGAAGGGGGTGTACCTGCTTACAAACCAAAACATTCCTTTTTGCTGCTGGTCGGATGATATTGAAAGAAACACTAGAAAAACTAACAAAATAAAAGCAAAACAATGTGACAGGAGCTGAAACACGTGATTAAACTAATCGGAACAACAAAAAAACAGAGAGATCAAAAAGATGAATAAAGAAAATAGTGGAAAAAGTTTAGTTTTTAAAAAAAAATGATTTAAAGAGTTGATTTGGAAACAAAAAAACAGAAAAAAAGAAAAGTTTAAAGCCTGCAGTCACCATATTGCATTTCACATAAATGTCAGATATTTTCTGAAAATTTCACCAAAATCCATCCATTAGTTTTTGATTATATAAATAAATAAACACCACCAAATAGACATATATATATATATATAAATATATATAAATGATAATGCAAAAAAAAGGTAAGAAATAAAAGCAAAAGGTTTTTTTTTAAAAGAGCTCCCCAAAAAAATGGAATAAGTTGAAAATAAAATTAAAAAAAGTTTTAACAGTTCTAAAAATGTCTTGAAAAGTTTTGTTAAAAAAGTTCTGATGAAAAGTTTGAAAAAAGTACAGAAATGATTTGATTTGAAAAGAGAAAATTTTAAATAGGTTGAGATATGTATGAAGTGCGCCTAATGTTTTGGTGAAAAGAAAAGAGGATTTCAAAAGGAAAAATGCCTCCTCAGCATTTTCAGTAATTGGATAATAATCCCAGAGACATTGGAAAACTTTCTATTTTAATACCAACAGGGATCAATGTGCATGAGGATGTTTTAAGGGTCATGTGTTATAGTTAATAAAGTCATTAAAGATTAATAATAACTGTTCAGGACTGTTATCCTATTCAAGTTTAGTGCACGTGTGTGATTGTGTTTTTACTCTTTAAAGAGTAACTAAAACTCAAAACCACTGTTTTTCTGCTGAAAACAAATATTTTTTTTTAATATAAAGTAGTGCTGCTGATTGATCCTGGTCCAACTCTTTACATATTAGTCAAAGTATTTAAATATGTCATATTTAGTTGTAAAATGTAAGAGTGGCTGCCCTCTATGGGTTGAAACCAGGATATTACAATCAACATTTGCCATTGGCTGAGAATCCAATCCAATTTATTTATAGAGCACATTTAACAACAAACAAGGTTTGACCAAAGTGTTCCACAATAAAACATAAAACCCAGATGTACAACAATGTAAAATACCAGTATTTAAAGGGTCCATGTTAAACTAAATCAACTTTTCTGTGCTTTAAACATCATAAAGTGTTTTTAGTGTTTTTTTCACTGATTCCCTCAATCATTAGTTAGAGGGTGATTTGCTCCTTTCTTACTGCAGGTTGAGCCCAAACACCTCGCTCCAATTTGATGACGCGTTCCCACTTTGATGATGAATTTGACGCGGCGCTGAGCTGGAGAAGCCCCGCCTCCAGGAAGCTCTGGAGGTGGGGCACCCCCACGCTCTGTCTCGTGTTTATAAAGCAGCATGAGCTCGGCTACGGAGTGGGTGGGAGGAGGGAGGGCCGTCCTCTGGCCCTACGTCACCGTGGGGGAGGAGGAAGTCAGTGTCCTGTCTAAAGACACGCCCACTCATGAATATGCACAAGTAGGCCGTAAATCAGCCTGTTTGTGTGGAGTTGCTCAGAAAGTGACTTTTCAGAGGCTAAAACTGTAGAAAATAAACCTCAAATACTTTGTTTTTGGGGTTCTTAGAACAAATGGAGTGAAACATAGCATGATATGGGACCTTTAAAAGAAAATGTCTAATAATAATCAGATATCAACTCAAACCTTGAGTTTAGCTTTACCCTGACCTGCCACTAGGAGGGAAATTCAAAAAATGCCTCGATTATGGGCGGGGCTCCTGGAGCAGTTAAGACACGCCCAGTCTATGCTATAAAATCTCCAATGAACAATCTATGCTATGCTAACTAGCTACTTTTTACTCAATATACCTCTCTATTCACTCTCCTCTCAACCCAAACCTACTCACCACAGATTGTAGAGCCCACAGGTGGTACATTTTTATAAAAGGGGCGGGGCTATCAGTGCTTGTTTATGACGCAAGATTGTCTCAAAACATCACATGATCTTGTTCTCAGCCAATAGCAAAAATCAATTGTAATAGCCTGGTTTCAACCCATAGAGGGCAGTCACTCTGTCTTTTTTACAACAAAATATGACAAATTGAAATACTTTAACTAAAATGTTGAGAGTTGGACCAGAATCAATCAACAGAACTACTTTAGTTTATACCCAAATACTGTAGAATACTTGGTGCTTAGTTACTCTTTAAACACTTGCCTAAAAAGAAGGTTTCTAACATGAATAGGACTGTTACTGGTTAAATAAAAGATTAAATTAAACTAACAAGAGCAACAGAGTTTCTCTTTGTCTAAATCGAGATGTTTGGACATTAGTTTAGTGTTGAGACCAGCTCACTTTCTGGTACACAATAATCTTTGAGTTTGACACAACTCTTGTATAAAAAGGTCAAATTAAGCATTAAATCAAACCATTTTTTTCTTGTTTCCAAATGTTTTATTTCTACTGACTTCATGAAAACTAGTACAACTGGTCGTATCTTTGCAGGAGGTTACAACTGTTTACGGGGTGTTTGTTGGGGTTCAGTCTTTGTCGGGGAGATGGTAGAAACACAAAAACCAAAAGTGAAAAAGAAGAGTGAAAAAAGGCCTACGCTCTCGCCCTGAGATGGACAGCAGAGACCAGTCGGTCCACGTTTGTCCCGTCATCGTCCAAGAAGACTTTAGGAGGTTTCAAACATCTTCTTCCTGTCAGCTTTGTCTTCAATGTTTTTACGCCAGTCGCCGACGGCCTCTGTTGGCTGCAGGACAGGCAAGAAAAGAGTGAAAAATTACTAAAATGGCCAAAAAGCAGTCAAGAATGACAAATAATTGGGTAAAAAAAGAAAAAAAACAGGTGATATGTAATGCCAAAGGGTAGCTAAAATGGGCAAAATGTGGCAAACAATAGTGAAAAAGGGAAAAAATATGAAACAAGAAGAGGCAAAATGTATAGGGAAAAAGGAAACAAGTAGAATTTATTGGGTAAAAGGTAGAATTTTTAAATAAAAGTGTCAAAAAGACAATGAAAATATAAAATAGTAAAGAAAAAAAGGGGATATTTATTTGCAAAAGGTAGCTGAAATCTTAAAAAAGTCTCCACATTTTCCCCCTGCTTGACGAAATATTGTGACTTTTTATTGTTTCTTAAAGAGGTGTGAGAGATGTGCATGATTCCAATTGAACAACATCTCACTCACAAATATGTTCAATTTGTACTTTTCTCTTCTCTTCTCTTTGGTTTACATTAAAAATGGTTTCTCTGTGGAAGTGGTGCTTTGGTTTTTAATATAGTTTATCATAATTGCCCACTACACTATACAGACTAATTACATTTGGGTTTGGGGAATGGTCTTTGTTATTCCAACATGGCTGTGCCCCAGTGCACAAAGTCATGGACTTCAATCCCATCCAGCAAAAAAAATACAAAAACACATAAAATGATAGAAAAACGCACTAAATGTTGACAAAAACATACAAAGTAACAACTAAAACACACAAAAACCTCAAAACAAATGCACAAAATGACTCCAAAACAACACATAACGACAACAAACACATACTGTATCTACGGCATGTATGTATACGACATGTTGATTCAAATTTAAATTGCCATGAGATGAATGTGTTAATTTGGTATTTTATATGAAAAAATATATATAAATTTCAAGTAACTTAAAAACAAACCAACAAAAAATGTTTCTCTAGCACTCGTAAAAAAAAAAAAAAAATGTCCTAACCTATCTGTTAAAGATTTTATGAACATGAGAGAAAGTCATGATCTAAGGCTAAGAAACACAATCAGAATCATTGCGAACTACTGTACATTGAACGCAGTGAGATAAACTAATGATTCATGATTATTTTACATTTTTAATTTAAAGTTTCTGACTCATATTTAGCACAGCCAATGGTAAAGTTATAAGTGTCTCGATTTGTTAGTTAAGTTGTATTTATAACATTAAAATAAAACATCTTGTGTAGCTTTTAACAAATGTAAGTTCAGTAACACAAAAAGTTGTTTTACTGCATTTATTATGCGATAAAACATTGTTTTTATTAATTGTATCAACTTTTATTTCATTATATTTTCACTTTTACATTTCGTAAATACACTTGGAATTAACCAAGGCATCAATTTAGCATGTGATTTATAGATTATTGTATTAGCTCATAATTTAATGTGTGTTGATACTAATAATGAATCTATTCAGTTCAATGCATTTGAATTTATTTTGATCAATTTAATTAAAATTGATTTAATTTTGTTCAAGGTAATTTATTCTGATTATAAATAATAAATTACATTTATATCAATTTTTATTAATTCTATTAGAATTTGATTAGATTAATTAAATTTTATTCATAATAATTCAGATCAATTCATTTCAACTTGAATTTAAACTTAATTTGATTTAATTCTAAGTATAGTACCATTCATAACACAGTAAATGAATCAGCCCCATCAGTTCACTTTATCAGGTGTACATGTCCTCCTCCGTATGTCCACACTCACCTCCTCCTTCACCTCCTTCTTCACCTGCTTCAGGTTGGACCTCAGGTCCATGGTCACCTTGTGTTTTCCTCCCAGCAGAGCCTGCAGCATGGCGTCGGCAGACATACGCACTTTCTTCAGGGCGGGTTTCTTCACTCCAGCCAGCTCCACCACCTTCATCTTCAGCTCCTCAATCTAATGGAACAGAGTGTTTACGTTACTTTAATAATTCTCTTTATTCAGTGTGAAGACTAGGAGAATCATTGGGTGTCACGGATATCAAACCTTAATAAAATACACTATCAATGTCAATGTTTCTTCTGGTAAAATAAAGGTTATAATCATTAATTGAATACAAATGTGATATATTATTTCTGAGTGTGGTGTATGAAACAGGATTGTTATCATTATCAAGTATTCACAAATACACAGTTTTCTACATTACATATTTACCCCTTGCCCAACGTGTTTAAGGAACGAATGTGTGTTTGTTATTGATATTTTTTTGTGTTCTTGGACTCATTTTGTGTAGTTTTCCATCGATCTGTCTATTTTTGTGTTGTTTACTATATTTTTAGACTCATTTTGTCATTTTGTTGTTGTTTTTAAGGTATTTTTTTATTGTAAAAATACTGTTGTTTTGTATATTTTTGTGTATTTTAGTGATGCTTTGTGTGCTTTATTGTTGTTGTTTATTTCTGTTGACATTTTGTGTATTCTGTTGGGTTTTATATTCTTATATCACACTTTCGTGGGGACACTTTTTTGAAACGCTCAATTTTTTGTCGTGTGGCCCAGTTTAGATCAATCTGGTCCAAACGTGGACATCACTGAGTTAACGACTTTGTTTTGTAATCATTAATACTATCAGAATACTCATAGAAAGCAAGAGTAACATTTGAAATGCTTGGTTGTATTTGGGATGTTTTGTCGGTAATGTCAGTAGACCCGTTAAAGACAAGAATTCACTGTCAAAAATCACAAATTGTAACAAAATAATCTACATTTGTAAGGTGGTTTTATCTATTTGAGATTGTTTTATTATTTTTAAAATATATTTTAAAGGTCCCATTTTATGAAAAACACCTTTTTTCTGGTCTCTACATCTATAAACTGGTCCTTCTTGAGCCAAAACACTTCATGAAACAGTGTTTTTCTGACTCACAATCACAATAGCCGCTTAAATAGCAATGTGTTTTACTGTAATGTGCAGTGTGGATAGCAAAAGAAAATCGCTAGTGAGCAACAGTTGTGTGGAGTCCGCATCTATAGACACGCCCACTCAAACAGCCCGGTTTTAAAATTGGTCAGAAAGTGACTTTTCAAAGGGCTAAAACTCCAGAAAACAGGTAGGTTTGGGAAAATAAAACTCAAATACTATGTTGTTGGGGTTCTTAGTACAAATGGAGATGGGTGAAAAATAGCATAATATGGAACCTTGAAATAAAAAGAATCACAATGTCGTATAATCTTTAGTAAGTCACCCATGCACCCATTTTCAGACCCACAAATACACTCCAATACACTCACTGGAAATGCTTCTCTCGTCTCCTTTTTCGGCATGTACAAAAAAAAAAAAAAAAGTGAATGTAACCATGTCGGAAATAAACTGAATAAATAAAATAAATAAATACATAACTGTGCACGTCACAACAGCAAACAGGTAAATATGATTTTGGCTCTTACCTGACCAATAGACCATTAGACCTATATCAATGCGACGTTGTTATGTTCCGCAGAAAAGTAGGCAGAGGCAGTGGGAGGAAGTGAGGCTGTTTAGGGCGGGACATCGAGACGTTTCTCAGAAACTCCAGATATCAGCTTTAAGACATTTACTGCTCAACAAAAAGCTCCTTCAGAATCAATAGGTCAATCATGGCTAAGCATCTCCATAGTATTAACTCTAGACTTCCTGTTAGACTTCGCCACTTGGATGAAAGATGAATCAAGTTAAACTTAAAGTCCAGTTCCCTCAACTGATCTTTATAAACCAGAATCAACAGGACTATGACTGAGAACCATCTTCATTCTATAATCTGTTCACTGTTCACGTCATCGACCCCGTTTTGAGAAAATATTAGATGGCGTAACCCAAAGTTTGGAAAAAGAATGTAGGATTGTGAATAAACAAAGATTACCTCTTTATCTGCCTTTGACACTTTGGCTTCAGCGTCGTACCTCTCATCATCGATCTTATCGATGGCCTGATGGAGCTTCTTGCAGAGTTCCTGACAATAACCCAAACAAAATTAAATCTCCTTCTATCAACCAACATCAATATCAATCACACAAATAAAAAAAATATTTTTCCATCTCTTTTTTTATTTATTCTTCCAGCTTTAGGAATCAACACCATGACAACACCGACAACCAGGATTGGGGTCAATTATATTTTTCAATTATAATTACGTTTTGAATTATCCATGTTCAATTACAATTCAATTATGATTATGGCTACCAACATTTTTTCCAATTCCAATGAAATTCCAGTTATTTTTTACCTTTAGCATGTTTACCTTTATATTTTAGTGCATTTATTATAATATCTTATGTAAAAGCCCAACTAGGGACAAGAGTTGTTCTTTGTAATAAACATCCGTTACATTCACACTAATGTAAAATCGTATCGTCCCAACTTAAATAAAATTATATCCAAACACTAACCTATTAACACAAATTGACAGTTTTCTATAGATTTTGTTGGCAATTACAATTTCAAAGTAAATTATCTAAACTCAATTACAATTCAATTACTATTACAATCCTATTTGCACCATAATTGTAATTAGTTATGAATTAGGCGATTACTATTATAAATGACCCCAGCCCTACCTACAATTATGACATCATCTATTCATGTCATCTCACCATGAGGGCATTCTGATCTCCACCCAGGTCAGGGTCTGGACAGTTCTGGCTCATGTACGCTGACTTTGTCTCCTCAGTTTCCTTCTTCTCCTGCTCCATCCAGGAAAAAGCAATCTGCAGCATCAAACTCTGTAAAAACACACAAACAGGTTTTAAATGTGGGAACCAAAGACTTTATTAGATGATAAAAGGCTGTGACGTTCACCTTCAGATTATGCCGGCGGCTGGAAGTCATTTTCTTTCCCCTGTAATTTAATAATCACAGAACAAGGTCCTCATTTACAAAACATTGCGTAGAATCTGTACTAAAAATGTGCATAAGTAGACAATCTGAAAATGTGCTGCGGCAAAAAAAATTTGAATTTATAAAATTGTACGTTTTTGTATTTGAATTTGAATTTGAATTATTTATTTTGGCAGTTTTCAGATATATATATATATATATTAAAAAAAACAAGGCTCTCGAGATAATGTTAAAAAATATTATAATAATTAGGAAACTAATGTTGCTAGCTTTATAGTACACATTCAATACATATTCTGCACAAAGTTCTATATATACAGTTTATAGATGCACTTCAAACATATTAGGACATTTTTTTTTTAGAAATTATCCGTATGGATGCATCACATATTACTATAATAGTAAAATATAATGTCCTTTATAATCATTTACCTACAGTGTTTATTTGGACTGTGTATGTGTATGTGTTTAATTAATGTTATATAAGGATAGCAAATAACATTATATAACATTTAATAATGCTTAGTAATGTTTAGATTACTAAGCATTAATTGACTGCTTATTAATGCATTAACTGGTGTGTTAGATAATGTTAGTTAGTTATTAAACTGTTAATTCATGTTTAATAATGCCCTTAACTAAGGTTAATTATGGGACCCTCATTGTATATTGTTACCTTACTTTTTAAATGTACTTGAGTATTTTATGTACAACTTACTTGTACTTGTGTACAATTTAAATTAAGTAACAGTACTTCTACTTGAGTAAGATATATTATACTTATACTCTTTGCATCTCTGCTGTATAGGCCGACAACATTTTTGCTGGTGTTTGCTGAACACAAAACTAAGCAAACACGCTAACATTGCAGTTTACAGCTAGCAACGCTATATTTAGCACTTTAAAAAGCTAATTAACCAGAATATGTGACATGTGGCTTAACGTTTTTTGTGTTTAAAGGTAGTCGAGCAGAATGTTTCTATATTTTCAGCACAGTCAGAGTTTACAACTGCTGTTCTATAATGTATCTGCAGCTGCTCTCACATGCCAGCCTGATGCACAGCTGCCATGGAGACTCATAGCGAAAGGTTGACCTTCACATTGAACTGATGGATTCACATGCGCTAAAGCAGTAGCTAGGGCTCAAACTCTGCATGGCTTCACTGATCATGGGCTAAGTTGAAAATGCAAAATAAATCATGTTAAGGAGTATAAATAGAGAACTGAACGTGACTAAGTTTAGTACATTTTTTTAAAAGTATTTCCTTCTGATTGATTATAAAGTTAAACTACAGTATATGCCTATTATTTGTGTGGACAATGAGATTTTGCATTCAATCCGCCTATACAAGCTGCCACAGTCGTAATTTGTTCCCCCTTGTTCCACTAATATTTTGCATTAAATTTGATAAATAATGCTTGATTTTTATTTTCTGAGAAGTGATGTATCAAAACTTTGTGCAATTTCTGTCCCTAGTTTTCATTATAATGGAAAAAGTAGGCATTTATCATCAAAACTGTAAAACTACCAAAAACTGACAGGACATTGATGTCATTGTGATTACTTAGTGGTTGGTTCAAAATCATGAAATAATCTACAACCCAAAAATTTTAGATTTTTGATATTTAAAATCACCTTTCTTTCCCTCCAAAAAAATCCTCAAAATGGAAAGGACCCAGGATAGCTGATTTAGTGTTAAATTGTTAGTTTTAGTAGTGTTTTCTTCACTGTTGAGCAACCAACAACAAATACAGACTTACAAACATTGCTGTAAAAAAAAACATTTAGGCTTACATTTACGTAATCTGCACCTTCCCTCAATACTTTGGCAACAAATTCCCAATTTGGATGAATATTTTAAGCACTGACCATTTGATTTGTTAAGTCATAGTAACCCTAAAATGTTGAATATGAAAATCCTATTGAAACATTTTACCTAAAAATGGTGCAAAAACATTCCTTTGATATGTGGTATTTTGTATAAAAAAAAGAGACTGAATGTTACTTACTCCGTCATTTTGGCTGTTTGTGGTTTTCACTCCCTGCTTTGAGACACAAACATCAGCAGTTACTTATGATCAGGCATCTTACACGAAGCCCCCTGACTCTGAACATGCCTCAGTGACCGACTTACAGTATCGATCAGACACCTTTTGACCTCCAGTGGGAAACATAACACGTTTCGCTGGAACTTAAAGTCCCACCGTGATCACAAAACAGCTAATTTTGGACGGGCGGGGTCATATGCCGAGGTTTCTGACGCTCCTGCGTGAAACCTTGGCATCCTTTCCCCCTCCGCACCTCTCTCTGAAGACATTCTGCCTGGAATTTGGGTTGTAAACGAGGGCCAAAGACCAGAGCTACGCATGCCACCCGGTGCAGGAACCAAATGTAGCACAGAGCTCGTAGTGTGAGCAGTTAACACTGAATTCCGACATCCTGCTGGCATGCAAAAAGCCAGGTGTGACTAAAAACAGGTTCATGTGTCAATTAAAAAATCAGAGGTATAAAGTGCAGAGAAACCTAGAACAAATATCATATGCAAGGATGTGATTTTAGAAGAAAAATCATTATTTTGTGACAAAAACCAGGTGGTCATAGATTATAATCTCACTATAGTACAAAATGCAAGCATGTAAGTCAATGTACATACTGTCTGTAGGATGAAGTTTGATTTGGATAAGGTAATAAAACAAAAAGGCTCAAGTATTTCATACAAAATATAGAAAAGCTGTGACACAAACCAGATAAGACGTAGCCAAAATACCCAAAAATGATCACTTAAATCAAAGGAAAATATCATGACAAGTAAGATAAACAAGTCTACGCTTGAATGCGACAGAACTGAAGTTAGTTTTCACCACAGAGAGACAAACATCAAAGTCATCAAAGTCCCTGTGATTTTGCTCCATGTTTCTGCAGCCGACCACAGCCCAGAGGTCAGAGGTCATAGGTGCCGCTTTAACTTTAAAAAACAGATCTTTGCCTTCACCATTAATTCCCATCTGCAGATTAAACACCAGTCCCACCTGTGACCAAGCCTCAACCGATGAAACAGAAGCTGCAGTGAAGAGGCTCTCACCTACTGAATGTGACGAGGCTGAGGAAGTAGAAGAAGATGAAGAAGAAGAAGGGGAAGATACGGCCAAGTCCCAAACAGTAAAGATTATACAGGGTATATAGGGTGTGAAGTGCTTGCTCAGCGTGAAACACAACCCTCTTTATGGTAGCGCAGCCCTTTCAGACCAATGGGCCGGCAGGCTCCAGAAATACCTCCACAACTCCTCAAGGAACCTCATAAATTTCTCCAGCAGAAAGAGTGGACGCTCAACAGACGCTATCGTGTTCCTGCCCCAATCAGAGACAAGTAAAGGCAGGAGGCAATTGTTACACAACCTTTATCAAGTGTGGCCAACATTTCCAATGCTTTATCTCTCATTCTGTTTCAGGTCACAAGTGAGAAGCTGGGAGTCCTGGTGGAGACAATGCATCCATCATATAAACCAGTGGTTCTCAAATCCTTTTGGCTCCAGTGCCCCCTTTCTCCTACTTTTGAATTCAAGTACCCTCCTTATATGTCTGACTACAAGATTTTGCTCAGAATACTACAAAAAAACAACTATAGAGTATGATGATGGAATGAATGAGTGATAACACACATTCTAAAGAATCGGTTTTTGTAAATAAGTGGAATTAAACAGTATTTAGTGGCTCCTGAATAGATGTATTTCTATAGTTTTGATCAGTTCCTGTCACTCCCTACTATTATTTCTTCAGTTCATCTTCTCATCAAGATAATTTCTATCATCATTTTGTGTATTTTGTTGTTGTTTGTTTTGTTTTTTTTCAATTGTTATTCAGTATATTTTTCTTATTTTGTGTGTTTTTGTTGTAATTTTTTGTGTTATTGGTATTATTTAAATAATTCTCTCTCAGTGTGTGTGCTTTTCATGTCGTTTTGGATGTTTCTCTGTTATTTTGTGTATTTTGTAGTGATCTTGTGTATTTTTCTCTCATTTAGTGTATCTGTTACTTTGTTGTCATTTTGTGTGTTGCTGGTAATGGCACTTTTCTCTCTTAGCATGTGTCATTTTGTGTATTTTGTCTGTTTTTTGTTATTATTCAATATATTTTACTCTTTTTTTGTGTGTTTTTGTTGTTATTTTGTGAGTTGCTGGTAATATTTAGCATGATTATCATTTCTAACTAAAAATAAACATGATAAAACCTCATATTTTCAATGCTTTCATTTGTTAATTGTCCTCTCTTTCTCTCAAGTACCCCCTGTTGTGCCATTGCGCACGCCCATTTGAGAAACACTGCTCTAAAGTTACACAGTTTTACTTGTTTCATATATAAACACACTAATACAAGTACATTTGATAAACATGAGTAATCATTGATTAAACTAGGATGTCTTTTCCAGCTTGACTGCATTAAACTCTCATACCTTCAAGCTATATATAACTCATCACATTATTGACCTTGAGATAACTTTGGAGTCATTTGTACAAACGTTTAGCCTCCAGCACACGTAATATCCCTTTATATGTGGGCACCGCCATTTGGAGATTCCACCAATCAGCGTTCAAATATTTCATTTTTCTAACCATCTCTGCATTTGTGGTTATACTATAGATTAATACTTCATGGAGTATATATGTTTTTTCTTGCTAAATATATGTGTATTTAAGTCCAAGTGTTAATACCATCCCAGAAAACAAAAAAAAAAAGTTCTGGTCCATATCTGGCCCAGTGGGCCCACACCTGACATGTTCACTTGGGCCACATACCGCATGGAATGATGGCACTAGGGCTCTCCGCTCCTGTTTGGCAAATCTTGGCCACAACCAAGCCATCACAATACCAGACGTCAGCCAAGAACACACCAAATACACATGGCACCTTATATATGGGCCACTTTCGGCTCACATCCAGATTAGTCGATGCAAACTTGCCATAATTCAACAAAAACTGGCCAAAATGTGTTTCAAGATAACTGGCCCACATTTGCAGCATCATGTGGGGGAAATTTTGGCTCACATCTATTTAGTACGAGCGAGACGAATGCCAAAAGTGCAGGAATGTTGCAAGATACGGTCCACATCTGTATGATACCTGGGATGAGTGTTTGAAAAAAATACAAAAGTAAAAAAAACTTTGATCTGAGTCTCTCAAGCTCAAATTGCTAGCTTGCAAATTCTGAATGAATGAATTGACTGAAATTAAGTTTATAATTGAAATGAGTTTAACAATCAAAGATCAAAATATCAATAATAAAATGTAAAGCAGATCAATAAAAGCATTCTATTCTATTCTATGCTAAAAGTGATTTGGAAAAGGTAAATGCAAAAGTTGGAAATATATAGAAATGTGTCACTCACCATATGTAGTTCATTGTCAAGCTGAATTTTAAGATCACATATTAGACTCCGTAGAACACGTCATCTGATGAAGCTCCTCGCTTCATGACTCCAGCTGAGAGGTGATGATGTGGAGGAGAACCAGCAGAGTGAAGAAAGGAGAGGAAAAGCTCTCTGCTGACATCCAGTGGTTCAGAGTGAGCACAGCACTATCTCTGATGATGTGACAAACATCCTCCTGTATAAGATGACCTCAGTGACATCTCTAAAGCTGCGTTCACACCGGACACCGGGCACCGCGCGAATTCTTCCGCAGGATCAAAAAAAGTTTTTCCCATATTTGCTTCATTTGCGCTTCTGAATCAAATATAAAAAAGGCCCCAAACAGACTCCCTTTCTTCTCACCATAAACTATGGAGGACCCCAGTAAAATCGCTGGCTGCTCTTTACCTTCTGTGGAAGCTGAAAAGTTGTCAGAAGGCTCAATGTCAACCTGGATTCACCAGGTTAACCAGGCGATGCATCCAACTTGGTGAGTTTAAAGGTTTTCTTCAGGAGCTTCGCGAAAACATTCCTGGTCCGGTCCTGGTAAAAAAAGCTTCGAATGGTCACACACAGCCACGATTATTTTCTCTTCCATGCTGAAATGGGCGAAAAGACCAGTTTCCCCGTTGACGGCCTGACGTCATTGATGACAAGGACTCTGATTGGCATTCGCGCCTGCGTGTCACACGAAACATTCGCTGGAATTCAATATTTTCTACTCAAGCGAATGATGAATGTCACGTAAAAATGGGAGCACGCATGCCACGGCCAACGCTCTCGCTACGTGAATCATACCGGACCGCCCAACAGGAGAAGAATTCACCTCTTACCGTGTCTTCCCATTGACATTGTGTGTAAACTGCCCGTTCAAACATTTTGCGCCATGTCCGATGTGAACACATGTAATATCTAACATTACTGAATGGAAATAAGAAGCAGCCTCACAGTGTTCTCTTATTGCCATACCAACATTTAATTGCACAAGTATTTGTTAAACAAAGCAAAGGTAAAGCATCAGAGTCCCAGAAGAGCATGAACGACAAAAACTAAAAGTCTTAGGAAGTCTCAAACATCTTCTTTCTGTCAGCTTTGTCTTCAATGTTCTTACGCCAGTCACCCACAGCCTCTGCAGGCTGCAGCACACACACACACACACACACAGCACAGTTAATAATAAGAGTCAACAGTTTCTCTCTGTGATTGTGTTTTCTGTTGCACTCACCTCCTCCTTCACCTCCTTCTTCACCTGCTTCAGGTTGGACCTCAGGTCCATGGTCACCTTGTGTTTTCCTCCCAGCAGAGCCTGCAGCATGGCGTCGGCAGACATACGCACTTTCTTCAGGGCGGGTTTCTTCACTCCAGCCAGCTCCACCACCTTCATCTTCAGCTCATCAATCTAGAAAACATACAATCAACCTCAGATATCTTATTTGATGGACACATTTTGGAATAGATCCAAAATTTAGTTGATAGTTATTGCACCTGGACAAAAAGTGTCTTAAAACTGTAACTCCTATGGAAAAGGTACAGTATACTGTTTGTAACATAACATAGTTGATTGGTTACAAAGGAGGAAAAAAATCTAATCCACACAAGAAATATTAAAACAACAAAAATAGGATTAAATACATTGAGAAACATTCAACTCCACAACTCCATCTTATCGTCTCTAAACCTTTTGAGCATAGTGTTAGTTCAGACAGGCCGTGGACGTCAAGCCAGCTACACCTTCAATCAACCAACAGCTCCTATTGGCTCCCTATTGGCCACAGCATACAGGATACACTACTTAAACCGTGACAGCTGCCTCATAACTCCTCAGCAAGCATCTCCAACCCACCACCACCCCAACTCCTCCTGGGGATTTCTGCTAAACCGCTCTCCTTGCTTCAGCCTTTCCATGAGGGCTGATAGAAGGTCAGGGAGGAGTGCGCTCCCGGCCTCTGGCTTTCCATGAAAGCACGTGGAAAGGGCAAGGAGGTCCTGGAACAGACCCATACCAAAGCGCTTTGAGTGTCTATGAAAAGCGCTATATAAAATAAATCATTTATTTTGACTAACACAGTCCTGACTGAACTGAGCTTTTAGTTCTGTCCTTATCTGTTGCTAATGGGTTCCTGTCTGTTTCTACACATCCTGTCTGGTCAGTTTGTGTGAAAGAGAAAGAGTGTTGACTCCTCCCCTGTGTCTCCATGCAGGTGTTCCTGATCTCCTAATTGTCCTCTCAGCACTACTTAAGGCGTGCTTTAAGTTTCCCAAGTTGATAAACCATTTACCTGTTTGGCCTGCCAAAACCAGGTGCTACATAATAATGTGTAATGACCGTGTATTTAGACTAACAATAAAGTATAAAGGCTTCCAAAGGTTGGAATACATTTTGAACATTATATTTGAATTTTTGCATTTGAACTGCAGGTGACCACTGTCTAGGGCAGTAGTTCAGTGAGCTGCATATAAGAAAGTACAGATGGAAACTAAATGAGGTTGGTACCTCTTTGTTTGTCTTTTCCATTTTAGCCTCAGCATCATATCTTTCCTCGTCGATCTTGTCGATAGCTTGGTGCAGCTTTTTGCAGATGTCCTAATTAAATGCAACAAAAAAGAAACATGTATCATCCAGAGGTGTTTTAAACAGATCAAGATGTTTAGTTTAGTTTCCATCTGTGGTTCACCATCAAAGCTGCCTGGTCTCCATTCAGGTCAGGAGCAGGACACGCCTCTCCAAGGTGGGCATCTTTAGCTGCTGCGATCTCCTTCGTTTCTGTTTCTAACAAGCCTGCAGCAATCTGTAGCATCACACTCTGAGGGACAGAAACACGCACAGTCACACACACAACGTTACTCTGGACCAACAACACACTAAATGTTTTCTTTAAACAAATCTATTAATATTGTTTTTACCTTGAGATGATGCCGGCGGCTTGATGTCATCTTCTTTCCGCTTGAATTTAAGAAGACAAAACTCAGAACTATCCAGAGGTGAAAGTAACAGATTACATGTACTCACATTACTGTAAATGAGTTGCTTTTATGGGCACTTGTACTTTTTTGAGTCTATTCATAAATCAGTAGTTTGTTACATTTCTACACCCAACCATTACTGAGTAAATTATATATTTTTTGTTTTAAAACAATCAACGGACATTGTGAAACTACAAAAATGAAATAACCAGACAACAATCAAATGCATTCACATCATAGTCGACCAATCAGATTAAACGTAATGCACGGCGCCAAAACAGCATTGAATGGAGGTTATTTCAGCCCAATATTTTTTTATTTATTTATTTTTTAAATTAATTAATTGGTGTTATTTTATTCAAAAGAATGACTGTACATTTTGACAAACATTTTCTTTTATACAGATGCCTTTGCAGAAAATAAATTAAATTCTATCTGTGCAAGATTTGGTCTCTTCCTTTTTAAATTTATGCATGAGATGTTTACTGTATGCAAGGGAACTGTGGCTAGATTTATTACCAAAAATACACATGGGGGGTGAAAGTAACTAGTAACTTACTTTGAGTACTATTTATTTCAGCTACTTTTTACTTGTACCTGAATATTTTATGTATGACTTACTTGTACTTGAGTAAAATTTCAATCAAGTAACAATACTTCTACTTGAGTAGGATATATCAGTACCCTTTACACCTCTGGAACTAACTTTGTACAAATAAATGGGAAAGTTTTTGTTACTTACTCAGACATTTTTGCTCTTGTGCTTTAAGACTCTGAAAACAAAAAAAGACATACCATTATAAAATAATATATGTATTGTACAAGCAAAGCACTAATATATGTTTGCCAAGGCCTGATGACTTTAGGGTTCTGTTTGGTCTGGAGAATGACTGATATTATCAGGATTACATCCCTTACATATACACGTGTCCATGCTAGTAGCTAATGCTAATACACTGTGCATCACATCAGTTGCAAACATATCTGTACCGAATTGCATTGTCCCTGTCAAATAAATTAATAAATACATTTATTAACTCTAACGACAGTTGTGAGCAGAGGATTTATTCATCTCAGACCTCACAAGATGCTGCTATTCCTATAGCTCAGGTTAAAAGGTCAGGGATGACATTTATGATGAGCACTTGAGGAGCAGATATATTGCATGACCTGACTGAGTGAAAGTCCAGGCAGGCTTTAAAATGTTAATAGTTTCACTGGAAAGGTGAGCATCAGCATCTGAAAGCTGAACAAAATCTGCAGCTTTGCACAATGCATCTCGCTCAGTTTACCTAAAATAAAGCATTTATGGGGTTATAACCTCGAGAAAACATAGCCACACCAACAAAAAATGAGTTAATGGCTATATACCATCTGATTATCAGATTATTGTACATCGCTTTCATTAAGTTTTGTTTGTTACTGATTAATATACATGATTTAAATCCTTTGTATGTTTGTAATGAGATCACATTTGGATATTGTGAGAGTATTTCTAAATCCAAATAACTTACAAATTAATAAATAAAAAGTATATAAACCTGCTTTGTATGGGGCGCCTATTGTAAAGTTGTGCATGCGAAAATAAACAGCAACTTTTTGCACCGTTTAGCAACAAACCACGTTTTAAAAAGTTACTTTTGTCCAGAGTTACAGCAATATTTGTAAAAATTGTGATTTTTTTTTCTCATAAAATATAATGTCAATGTTAAATCTAAATGTTGAATTTAAATCTAAATGTGAAATATTAAATTTAAATATTATATATTAAATAATGAATCTAAATCTAAATGTTTAATCTAAATCTAAATGTTAATTCTAAATTATACATTTGAATATAAATGTTAATTCTAAATTATACATTTGAATATAAATATTAAATCTAAATCTAAATGTTAATTCTAAATTATACATTTGAATATAAATATTAAATCTAAATCTAAATGTTTAATCTAAATGTTAAATCTAAATATTAAATGTTAGATCTAAATCTAAATATTCAATCTAAATGTTAAATGTTAAATCTAAATGTCACAGGTGAAACTAAATATTTAGCTTATATGCAAATTCACCAGAAGTACTAAAACAAAAGATTTAAATTTAACATTGATATTTGAAAGTAATATTTAGATTTAGATTTATTTAGATTTGTATGAAAAAAAATATTGCTGTAAATCTGGTCAAAAGTAACAGAAAAAAATGTACATAGATTTTTTAAACATGGTTTGATGCTAAATGTTGCAAAAAGTTGCGTTTGATTTTAGCATGCACAACTTTATAATTGGCGCCCCATAGCTTTGATGCCAAAAAGACAGACTTCTTTTTTTTTTTTTTTTTTTCAAAAACAAGCAGTTAATCTGCACTACCATTAATTAGGGAAACCTAATTTTTCGTCTCTCCACACACAAGGTTTTTAACAGAAAATGATTGACTTTATAAAAGCTGTATTGAGAGGGTTCCCTGCTGATCTTCAGTTTATACTTTAGCCAATAAAGAACGTTTCTCACCTAAGATGCGATGAGGAGAGTGATGAAGACTGGCCTAGGAAGAAGCAGACACTGAAAGGTGGGATGTGTGGAGTATTTAAGGTCCTCTTTATGTGCAGGAGGAGCACGGATAGCTTACAGAGATCCTGAAATATCGTCATCTCTTTAGTGCATACCTCATAAACTGTCCATGTGACATCTGGTTAGCATCGTCAGCAGGAATTTCACGGGGATGAGGCCGGAGAGATTTTGCTAGGGCTTTGAAAATCAAAATGTGTGAGTGAAACTGTTCTAGTGTAAAATAGTATAGGATCATTATTCTATGAAGATTGAAGAGTAAATCAAATATACTTACAGAGGTCAGAAATATTTAGTCTTTAGAAAACTGGGCCATTGGTCAATCCACCGCAACTGAAATCACAACAAAACAGCATCAATTATTAGGACACACACACACACACATGCACATGCACAAGACTCACCATCTGTAAACCTTTGATGGCGTTGAGTTATTTGGATGTTGAAGACTTTTCGTCAAAGGTCATCCATGGAATAGTTATTCTTGTCAGATAAGTCATTTTAAAACAAGGTTCACCCAAAGAAAACATTATTTATAAAGAAATGTATGCCTAAAGGTGGTAGTTTATTGTTCTAATTTTGATTTTTACACTGTGTATCATGTAAATAAGGTGTTAACTCTGCATGTTGGAGGCCAGATGTGTTATTAATGGATCAGAGTGAGAGAAGTGCTGTGCTGACACCATGTGGAAGCGTTTGAAACACACCGCACATGCTGATTTATCTCATACTATTAAAAACTGTGACACAAAATAATCTAACCACACAACATATTCATTGACTCCTTTACAATATTGATGAAGTATATTAGCATGAGGATTATATAAATATTTCTAACAGCTTTAAATAGCCAAAACTGTGAAATACAAAACTAAAGTTTAACAAGACACAAAGGTATTGTATATGTGCAGTTAACACAAGCGTTTAGAGGAGAATAAACTCTTATTTATTTATGCTTCATAATAAAAACATATTTGTCTGAATATTTGTATGCTCGTATCTAACCACATTAACCCTCTGTCTTTCTGTGTTGCAGCTCTATAAGATGCTCTCTAGAGTTTAGGTCTTACAATATTTTTTTAAGATATAATGAGTATTTCATGATGAGCCGGAGACAGAATATCCCAGCTTTAACTGAGACTGTAGGCCAAACTGGTGGTTGGGTTCAGCCTGTGTCCCCTGAAAGGTAGGCTAATGCTTGGTTAGTGCTGGCAGTTTTTAAATAAATTTGTTTTCGGGATACACTTGATTTCGTAAATTTGTTTTTTTCTTTCACAATGCCACTCAGTGGAATTTATCAGGGTTCTGTCATTTTGTCATTTAGTCCAAATCGTGTTTAGTCTTATTAGTTAAAATCCTTGTCTGTATTTATGTTTTTGGGTTGGATCTTAAAGTGACTAACATGTTCACGCTCTGCTGCCCTATAGTCCATGAAATCAAAGCAAACTAGAATATTTGCATTTCCTGAAGAAAATGCAAGTGAGGATGCAGGTGCTAGCCTGCGTAATACTGCATTAACTGATAGCACTAATATAGCATTAGCATTTCCCTAGCTATAGCATTAACCTAGCAGTAGAGTTAGCCTAGCAATAGCATTGACATTAGCCTAACATTAGCATTAGCATGCCTCCAGCATCCTCGTTAATTAGCTGCACCATACTTAAATCAGTGCAATGTAATGAGATAATGCTAACCGCTACATGGATATGCTATTGTTGCTCAGCACAAGACAACAGTGTTAACCCTGAACACAGCTTCAAACATCACTAAACTGTTTGCTCAAAAAAACAAATGACTAATGTTTCATTGAATGTTAGGAAATATCAAATGTGATCATGATTGTTCTATAAAATCTTTAGTTCTTTTACTGTTTTAGCCAATTAAAGTTTATTTAGTGGAACCACCTCACATGTAAAAACATTATATACCACAGGGGACGTAAAAAAGTAAGCTCAAGTTTTATTATTTGACAAATATAAACACAAACATGGTCATAGTTGAATTTTGATTAAGACCTTTCATGTATCTATAGTTGATTTAGCACCAGCAGCACAAATATGGATTGTGGTAAATACTGTCTGTCCCCATGATTCACCCATTAAACAAATGTCCAGTACCAGAGCTAGCTGACTTGATGGTTTTAGAATTCAATGAAAAATTGATAACAGGGTTTAGTTAATTCTTTAGGAAGCCTCAAACATCTTCTTCCTGTCAGCTTTGTCCTCAATGTTCTTACGCCAGTCACCCACTGCCTCTGCAGGCTGCAGCACACAAACATCATCAAGTCAACGAGAGTCACCAGTTTCTCTCCAAAATACTCATTTTTCTGTTGCACTCACCTCCTCCTTGACCTCCTTCTTGACCTGCTTCAGGTTGGCCCTCAGGTCCAGGTTGACTGTGTGTTTGGAGCCCAGCAGAGCTTTGAGCATGGCGTCTGCTGACATGCGCACTTTCTTCAAGGCGGGCTTCTTCACTCCAGCCAAGTCAACCACTTTGATCTTAAGGTCGTCAATCTGCAAGCCACAAAATAGTTTGATAGAAAGACAAAAAGAGATGTAATGGGTAAACAATGCAAAGAAATGATGATCAAAGTGTTAGTGCTGAGGAGCAAAAATCCAACATGGGCAATACCCAATAGTTCTGTGTTAGGCCCGTTGTTGTTGTAGGATGAAATACAGGTCCAGATGTATGCAGATGACATAGTGATTCACACTCAAGTAGAAGATGCTGATCCTCTTCCTCAGTCACTAGGCCGGGCTACCAGACTCAATAAGCCACTCACTTTCTTCTTCTTCTTCTTCTTCTTGAGTACACTAGTTAAAATCACTACTCCTCTGTTATTTGTTAAGTATAATATATACTGTAGATGTGTACACATCGACGTTTGGAGATGGGCACCACCATTTTCCGGTAATTTCTAAATTTATCGGAACATAGTCGTGTGATATATTGTTTCAAAGGCAATTCAACTTAGATTACAATTTTACTTCGCACAATTCCATTTGTTTGACTCGGTGGAACCGAGGCATTTTACTGAATTATAGGGAAGGTGGTACGTGCTATTCGGCTCGGTGACGTTCCGTTGACCCGGCCATAGTTCATCAGAACTAGTTTATAATGATATCTCATAAAAGCTGCTGTGTAGTTTAAAATCAATAAAGAATTCAAAGGTGAGCCTAAGCTTCAGAGTTATGGAACTAATTTTGGAAAACGTAAATTCCACTAAGAGCTTTAGGCATTGATACCAGCTTTCACTTTGTAGGAGTCGCACTCTACAATATAAATACACAAATTTCAATGTGCGATTTTATCACATTTCTCTGAGCAACATTTCAATGTTGGTCCCTTCACTGAAGCCCAGTATAAGCATTGATTCATGCTCACCTGCAGGGCTCGACATGAACTAAATGACCAGTGCACACTTACAAACTAAGACTATTTTTTAGAGAAGCTACAACATGTGTGCTAATAGTGCTATCTGTGAGTGTAGGTGTACCTCTTTGTTACACTTTCCCACTTTGGACTCCAGGTCGTACCTCTCCTCATCAATCTGTTCAATGAGGGCGTTCAGCTTTTTGCAGGTTTCCTGTTGAAAACATAAAAACAGTGCAACAATGGAAAATATATTGTCATACATTTTCATACAAATAAAAAAAACTGTTTACTATCATGTGTCTTATGCAGAGGTGAAAGTAACGGATTAAAAGTACTCACATTACTGTAATTGAGTTGAAAGTAACTAGTAACTTTTTCTTTGAGTACTATTTATTTGAGCAACTTTTTACCACTATAGCAACCGACAATACTATCCATCTACCAATCAAAGCTCTTCATATGTAGTGTCTGGTACCATGAGGGCGTTCTGGTCTCCGTGCAGGTCTGGAGGAGAACATTTCTCTGCCATGTAGGCTTCCTTAGCAGCTGTGATATCGATCTTCTCCTGGGCGATCCACTTCTGAGCGATGGACAGCATCAAACTCTGTAAAAGAGAGCGTAAGTGATGCCAGTGAAGCAGTTCCTGTATTTTTGGACATGAAAACTTTGCCTTGAAGGCAGTAATGCTAGATTAGAAAATATTCCCATTTACTGTCAGTGAAAAGGCATAATATTAATATTAGTTAATAACATATGCAGCAGATTCCATGTACAAAATGAAGATGTCACTAAATATAAAGGGTAAAATGAAAGTATGAAATAAAATAATTTGGTATTTAGTAAAGTACCTTTTTTAATATGCATTGGCAGTCCTGCATATAAATAAATTCACTTCAAAATAAAAGCACAAATGCAGTCGGAGCCTTAGTGGAGCTAAATGTTTACTTTCAAACATTCTGAAAAATGTGTGTTTAGGTGTTTTTTATTTTATTTTTAATATGCTGCAGATCTGGTTTTTAAATTGTGATAACGTGTTTAAAAAATAAAGAAAAATAAGCAAAGTCAATTTTTTGTAAAATATTACACAATTGTTAAATTGTACAAACATGTTACATGTTTTAAGATCAGTTAAAAGTTGTTAGTTGATTTTATAAAATTGGAACATGATGATTTCATATGAAAAGTAATGAACATGAAACAATTGCAATTAAGAAAAAAAAAAGTGTCTCAAGCTGAATAATAAAACCTTTGTATCAACTTTTACTGCATAATATCCGTTTATATGTGGACATCCCCATTTTAGAGATTTCAGCCAATCAGTGTTCGCCTATCATGTTGTTGTCATGTCAGGCTAACTATTAGTTTTCCCGCCCCCATAGAAAGTCTATGGTAAAACAGCACTTCAATTCCAAATTAAATACCCAAACTAAAAATGAGTAATAGTTCCAGCAAGATCAATTTTGTCTTCTTTTTGAATAGTATGTTAAGTTATTCAGACAAGGTTTTTCAGGACTTTTTAAAAAAAATTAAAAAACAAAAATCTTAAAACCAAAGAACACAATGTGCAAACAACACAATAGAGTTTTATAGAATAGAACAAGAATTAAAACAAAATAAATATAAATATGGGCAGAAGATCAGCAGGTATAGTTACAGATTTTTAATATTAGTATTCAATTAAGAGAAAACATGTACAGTGATTGTAAAGGGTGTGTTTCACGTCTTTTATACTTTTTTAAATTAACATTTAAAAGAAATTAAAAAATAAATAAAATTGGGACGTGCAATTTGGTGCCCCTCCAGCAGATGGCACCCTAGGCGGCCGCCTGTGTTGCCTGTCGGGAAGGCCGGCCCTGCACATCATGCACATAAAAATAAAAAATCCTTGAATTCCCTAACACTGATGGACTTCTGATGTGTGTTTGACATGAAACCAGCAGGTAGCACCCTAGAGTTTAAAAGCTACAACTTCTAGTTTTGATATTCTGTAATAGCTGAGGCTATACGTCTATATTAAATTAATTAATTATTCTCTATCCAGAACAAATCATAATAAGTAACACAATAATCATAACAAATTTTCAAAGCAAAATGTGTTTAAAATCATACTTCCTTTTTTTACGTAATGATTAGCTACACATAATTACTTCAAAGAGTCATTGTGTGTATTATTACTGTAATGCTCAGATTGGTCATCATTCCAAATGCTGACATAAATATTGATAATATGGCCCTCTAAATAAAACAAGTTTGACCATCACACAACAAACTGCACTGGTCAGCTTTATTGTGGATTGAGGTCATGCTCAGGGAGACAAAAAGTTGCAAACCCATAACCATGAACTCACAAAATCAAAACCATCATTGGTGATTTGTGACTGTGTTTTAAAAGAGTGTAATAAAAAAATGTTAAAAAAAATCTGTATCTAAGATGTGGAGTCATTTTTGCAGCTCCTATTTTTACAGTTAAAAGGTACCTGTATTAGTCATCATGTATAAAACACAACATGTATTTAATGTATTACCAATAAACAAAATATGTGCACATTTATTCTCTTTTCTTAAAAACAAAAACATTTGAAGTAGTTTTTAAACATTTTTGTGTCTTTAAAATACAGTCCATATTTAGCAGCAATGTTCAGCCAGATGTGACGATACCTGTGCAGTGTTTACTTTGGCTTTTTCCTGAATTCTCTGATTTTCTTTTCTCATATATGTTTTTGACATGCTTTTATCTGCATTTTCTTTACTATTATATGGACAACACAAGGATGTGTTTTGGAGCTTCTTTGGACGTGTATGACGCTTTTATTGTAAACTCTGGTTGTGCATTGGAGCAGCCACAGCCAGCAGTTAGCAGCACTGTTTACATAAACTTTTTACATAGAGCTTGTATTTAAAAAAAAAAAAAAAAACCTACAGGTACCTTCCTAAATGTACCCTGAGGACAGACTTTTGTTTCTAAAAGGTGGACTGAGTGTGAACCCGCAGGTTTCCTACCTTTAGATGATGCCTGCGGCTCGAGGTCAACTTCTTCCTGTGAGCAGCACAAAAATCACGATCAGCATCGTCACACTCAACCTAATCTGGTCCCAAGTCAATCCCTCTTTTCTGGTTAAAAATCAGTTCTTGCTTCTTTTCTCTTCCCTGAGTGTTCATTTAACTGAAGCTACTTGTTTACCATTTTTTAGCATTAAAATTTAGTGTCAAAAGATTCAACTTCATTTAGGCTGCAAAGGAGCCACTATCAGGATCTGGCAACATAGGAAAAGCAATAGATCCCTGTCTCATATCGTCCAGCAGCAAATCAGTTACGCTCCATTGGTCATGTGACACAGACATGGCAAAGATAGCAGGGATGCATCCTTGCTATCTTATCTATTGTTATCTGTTTTTCTTTCGTCGGTCGTTAACTCATGTTCTACTAATACGTCCAACCCCTTTAAACCTTTTCAAGCTTTTTAACCCTTTGCAACCTTTTAACTGATGTTAAGCTATTGATTGGTTATTGCTGAGCTAATACTAGGTTAATGCTATTGCTAGGCTATTGCTAGGTTGATGCTAGGCTAATGTGATTGCTAGGTTATTGTTAATGCTAATGTTAAGTTTATGCCATAGCTAGGTTAGTGTTAATGCTAGACTAATGTTAGTGCTAGGTTAATGCAATTGCTAGGTTAATATTAATGCTAATGTTAAGATAATGCTATAGCTAGGTTCGCGTTAATGCTAGGCTAACGTTAATGCTAGATATCAGTTTAATGCTAATGCTAGGTCAGTGCTAATGCTAGGTTAATGCTAATGTAAGGTAAGTGGTAATGCTAGGCTAATGTAAATACTGGCTAATGCTAAAGCTAACTAATGTTAATGCTATCTTATGTTGGGTGTGGGATGAATTCAAGTTGGGTGTGGTATACATATGTATGTGTATATACGTATATATGCATATGTGTGTATCCATAAAATGAAGAGTCCATCCTTAAGACTGCTCTACTGTAAAGTGTCTTGAGATACCATTGGTTATGATTTGGCGCTATACAAATAAAAGATTGATTGAAAGGATTATGATAGCGTTAATGTTGATGCTGATGCTAATGCTAGCTAATGCTAATTCTAGTTAATGCTAATGGAAATGCTAATTCTAGTTAATGCTAATGGAAATGCTAATTCTAGTTAATGCTAATGGAAATGCTAATTAAAATTGCATTTTCTTCAGGAAATGCAACAATTCTAGTTTCTTCTTTCTCTGCAGAGCAATGATGTCCACAAACAGTGATGGTGGATCTGTGATTTCTATTTACTCATTATTTACCTTTGTAAAAAGGATTCACACGTTACAACCAATCAGAAAACTTTACCATATTATCTTCCTTTCATTGTATATTTCAGTCTAGGTGTTAAAGGTTTGTGCTTCCACCAGGAATTACTGATACTTTAACACAATTTGAACTTTTAAAATCAGTAAACCACATTAAAGAGGGGCAACACTTACTCAGACATGGTGGCAGTTTGTCTCCTTCACAACCTGTTGAGAGGAAAAAGGAGAAAAATACTTTTAACCACATCTGATGATGTGAGCTTCTGAGTATGAATGCAATCTTTACATATATTTGCCGAGCAGCTGACTGGGCTAATTTTGGGGTGGTGGGGGGGTCATATGTCGCAGCTGACGCCTGCTTTAAGCTCTTTTGCAGGTGTTCTCATCCAATTATCCTCTGGGGGATAAATCTCCAATTCCTCACACATTGAAAAAGATTCCCAACCCGGGAATGTGCTGCGTCAGCAGATATGCTGCCAACGCCACTCACACACACACCCTCCACACACACAGACTCACTGATTATAGGTCAGATGTTAAAGAATAATACAAAATTAAACTGTTACAACAACAGCATCAATGCAGCAGAAAAAAATGCAGTGCAGCAGTTTCTATTAGCCAGTCATCAGTGCCTGATTTTACTGTATAGAATAAAACAAAAACTTTCAAACGCAGACATATGCAACAGGCCACATGCTGCCCCCAAAAGAAAATTGTACAAAACAACAACAAAAGTACACCAAATGACTCCAAAAATGCATAAGACCCAATATAGATGTCCACAACATTATTCATAACACACAAAGTGAATCCAAAAACACACAAAATAACAAAAAGATACAAAATGACAATCAAAATGATAACCAAAACATGCTAAATTATTCCAAAATCCCAAGAAATGACTCTAAACTGACTCTCAAAACACATTCCCCAAAAACACACAAAATGACTCCATAAACACTCAAAAAATAACAATTAATACTCAGAGTGGTCATTATTTTAAATTCTATTCTACATTAATAATATATGAATGTTGATAATGTGGCTCTATGGATCAGATACAATTACGTTTTTGTGGCCCCCACTGTGATAAAAAATCATCCGTCTATGATTTAATAATCCAAGAATGATGTAAAACATTAAAACAGAGATATACATTACTGTATATGAACCAATATTATTTAACTACTTTAAACACTTTCGAAACAGCAATTCTATGCACTTCCTGCTCCAAACCCAAAGCAAACTCCCAGATGTTCCAGCTCTCACAATGTGACCAAATGCAAAGAAAAAACCAAAAAAAAATCCATCCTCCAGCTTTAAAGAAACGTCTTTTGAAAGTCTTCTAATCACACAACTCTCAGATAGTCTCCTCTTTACTGCAAAGATCCTCCTCCTTATCCCAGTATCATGTGTCCTCTGCTGATTAACCTCAGAGGTCAGGACTTCCATCGCCTTCGCACTCACACACACACACACACACACCTCCTGTCACGGCTGAGAGGGAGAAGAAAGGGGGGAGGGAGGTGAAGAAAGACAAAAACTGGTCTCACCTACAGTGAAACACAAAGTCAGGGAGGAGGAGCACAACAGCAGCAGCAGCAGCCAGTGACACTGAGGGTGAAATCCTCCAGGGTCGTTTATATACAAGAGCTTGGATATGGATATGGTGCCTCTGTTTATGGAAATGCAAGATCCTCAGACCAATCGGCAAACAAGCGCCTGAAATATCATCATCCTCTGCCAAGATCTTCCCATAAATTAGACGTCATTAAGGAGGAGCCTGATTTCATTTAAGGACTCTGCTTAGAGATGCTATAAAAGGAGGATGATTAGGATGAGGAGAATTCATGTTTACTATAAAGGCAGTCGCTATCCGTACGGTTGCCATATCAATTTTGGCCAGTTTAGGTCACGTGATATGTCAATCATTGGCCAGTTTAGGTTGCGTGACTAAGACTAAACTTGACCAAAAATGGTCCAAACGTGGCAAGTAAAGAGTGAAAAGTGACTAAAATGGGCCAAGAGCTGTCAAGAGTGGACAAAAAATGGGCAAATAAAGAGGAAGCAGATGGTATGTAATGCAAAGGATTGTTTAAATGGGCAAAATGTGGCAAAAAATGGTGAAAAATTGTAATGAAAAGTGACCCAAGAACCTTAATAAAGGGCAAAAATTGAATAAAAGTGCCAAAAAAAACTTGCAACAATGGACAAAAATAGGCAAATGATAGCTAAATTCTGGAAAAAGTTTTGAAAAGGGGCAAAAATGGGTCAAAGAAAGTTGCAAAACGGGTTAAAGTTTCCCCCTTTTAAAATTTTATGGGGGAATGATCATTAAAATTAAGACATAAAGAGCCACATGTTGAGAATCCCTGACTGAATAATAGCTTCTATGTGGTGTCACTGATAATGTAGTGGACTGGTCTGGACAGAAAATGCCAGGGCTGAATTTTGGTCCCAGTCCACCCCTGGTTAGTACACAAATAAGACGTGCACACGTTCATACTCTATTAGTGTACAACACAAATCTTCATGGATCACATTACTTTCAAAATTACGTCACGCAGTCACTGATGTGTCGGGTAAAGATCTACAAGGCAAATACTTGTAGGGAAATCAGGTGTGACATCTACAGATAAATTAAACTGTCTTTTTGTAAATTAGAACTTGAAAATACTTGTATGAAACTTTTTCATATTAAGTCCAGTGTTACATCCGCTGTGTTTGCATTGCAAATCTTTATTTTCAACAGAAGCCTACCAGAAGTACCATCCACTTAATGCATTACATCCAAAGCTGTTTGGCCTTGGTAAAACTCTTTAAATGAATAACCATTGTGAAAAAAAAAAGAGTAGGAAGACATTTTCTGTTGGCCTAATTCTACAGTCTACATGAATAGTCTTTGAAACGTGTATAAATGAGGAGGAAACTTATCATTTGATCATTGTTTCCATGAACCCCCTGCTACAGTATGTGCACACATTGGGAAGCACTGTTTTAAAGTTGATTTGTTGGTGTCTCCAAGCTGTTCAGAAGGATTTTTCTGGAAGAAATTCAAAGCTCTGCTGCTTTTCATATAGAAATATATAAACAAGCTGAGGCAGATTTGCCAATGACAGAGCATGTCAGAGACGTTTGGGACTGAGACAGTAATTGAAATCCTATCGAATATTGAAGCATAATGCCACCTGCTAACTAACCCCTGCTGTGATGTTCCCTACTAGCTTTAAAAAACAGAGATTTCCTGAACTCACAAACATTAAGACAACAACAAATGAATCTGATTCCACTTATATCCTTTTTCATATTTCTTGAAAATAAAATGCATCATATCAAGCTCACACCACATCTATTAATATCAAGTACCAGTAATTGCCAGCAGGCCTGGTTAATATTTCGACTTGGATTGCTGATGTGAGATGTTGGGGAAATATTTCTAGATCCTTCTCTGGCCAGAGAGGAGGCTCTCATATTATCACATGTGCTAAAAACAAGCAAGGGGATCATATCTGGAGTGTGAATATTCCATGGGGGTTTTATTACCAGCTGCTTTAGACTTAATCACAAGGAGAATTCACTGAAAAAACACTGTAAGAGCTTCTCAGAAGACTATATATTTGGTTTATTTAAAGTATTGCCTTTTCTTTTCTCTGTGAAGCCCAACGACACATTAACCTAGCTGCACTGCTTCTATGTTTCTTGTGATAGACTAAATATAACCAGATGGACCAGTGCAATTTTAATTAGGTTTATTCAGATTACATACAATCTATCTACATCTCATGATTAACCTCTGTCATCAAACTAGATATAGATAGATAGAGAGAGGTATATAGAGAGTTTGGGCTAGAGAGAGATATATAGAGAGTTTGAGCTAGAGAGAGGTATATAGAGAGGTATATAGAGAGTTTGAGCTAGAGAGAGGTATATAGAGAGGTATATAGAGAGTTTGGACAAGAGAGAGGTATATAGAGAGTTTGAGCGAGAGAGGTATATAGAGAATGTGGGCTAGAAATGGGTATATAGAGTTTGAGCTGGGGAGAGGTAAATAGAGAGTTTGAGAGGTATATAGAGATTTTGAGCTAGAGAGAAGTATGTCAAGAGTTTGAGCTACCGAGGGGTATATAGAGAGTTTGAGATAGAGAGAGGTATATAGAGAGTTTGGGCTAGAGAGAAGTAGAGAGTTTGGGCTAGAGAGAGGTATATAGAGATTTTGAGCTAGAGAGAAGTATATCGAGAGTTTGAGCTACCGAGGGGTATATAGAGAGTTTGAGATAGAGAGAGGTATATAGAGAGTTTGGGATAGCTAGCTAGCTAGATAGATAGATAGATAGATAGATAGATAGATAGATAGATAGATAGATAGATAGATAGCGAGAGCGATAGATAGATAGATAGATAGATAGATAGATAGATAGATAGATAGATAGATAGATAGATAGATAGAAAAACTAAACCCTATTTTGTGCAAAGATTAAAAAAAAAACTTCAAAAAATACAGTGAAATAATCAATAGCTAAAAGCATTTAGTGTTACGAGCAGGGGGGCGAGCTACTGACAAATTTGAGCGAGGTGCAGACAGCCAACATCAAAGCATTTACGTCATGCTGGGAATGCGAGTTTGAATGGTGATGCTGGGGCTCGGGTTTATAATTCAGGGAGTCAGACAGACATACAGACAGGCAGGTGTTTTCTCATCGGATGATCTACAACTCAAGCCCTAGGAATGTCTCTAACTCGGATCTGAATTGGGAAATGCGAATGAAGCGCATGGCCTTTGTGAGATCTATATATGTGTGTTAACATGGAGGTTGATTCATACTATCCATGCCAAAGAGGGTTCTCTGAAATCCATCCACCATCTGCTTTAAGTTAGAGGTTTACAGTAGATTTGGTGGATGTCACTAGGACAAGTGGAATAGTAAATAACAGTAAATACCACTGGACTAAAGCTTTTTATCTGCACGGTTTCTGTGTCCTATTCCTTCTCCATTATTTAATAGTGTAAACTGCAAAGAAAAAGATAGGTGCATTCTCATATTTCTCACACCTCTGGAGGTAGGAGTGGTGTTGTGTAACTGACATGTAACACTTTAGCACTGTGTAAAGGTTTATTTAGAGTTTCTACGTTAGAGAGTGTTGATTCATAACTCGGAAGTTATGAGTTGTAGCTGGAGCTAATTTTGCTCATTAACAACCATCACCAAATGTCAGCTTGGCATTTGATTCAGCTATTGTTTGTTGAGCTTGAACGAAGCACAAGTTGAAAGAAACTAACAAAGGAGCATTGCATTGATTTAAAGCATTGGAGGGGTTTGAGACAAATAGAAAATGTAAATATTTAGCAATTGCTTAAGAAAAAAGTTTGGATGAACTACGGCCGGGCCCGCGGAACCACTTCGCGCCTAATAGCACCTACCACGCTCCCGAGAATTCCGTCAAACAACAATGGGGGCCCCTGGTGCATCCATGGCACATAATGACACGTAATGGGCCCCATTTATATATTGGTATGTGCCGATGATTTGGTACTACGAACTGTTGCAATATTTGACTCACAAATAAATAAGAAAACGACTTTAATGGAAATTGCCAAAAAAAAAGGGAAGTTCGGCTCCCGGAACCCTAATCAAATTGTGCAAGGCATAATTGTAATCTATGTTGAATTACCTTTGAAACGATACATCACACAATTATGTTACCATAAATTTGGAAATTACAGGAATTGGGGTGTTGGGCCCCCGGGCCCCATTTCAAAAAAAGGGCTTTGAGCTTCTCATTGTATTCATTCATTTATATATTGGTATGTGCCAATGATTAGGTACCACCAACTGTCGTAATATTTGACTCACAAATAAATGAGAAATCGACTTTCGTTTTTTTTTTCTTTTGGGGCCCCAAATCAAAAATCGGGCTCCGAGTGTCGATGCCTACACATCCATAACTTATACCTCCCAAATTTCAGCCTATTCCGTAGCGTAGAGGAGTAGCGATTTTAACTAGTGTACACAACAACAAGAAGAAGAGGAAGAAGAAGAAGAACAACCACAACAACAAAGTGAGTCCGGTAGCCCGGCCTAAATGGTAAATGTGGATTCTGCTTTTCATCTCTCTGTGATTTGACCTCTCCTAGTTGCTACAGTCATTTCATGATACAAGTATCATTGATTTTCTCACTCAATATTTGTAGCATTTTTTTGCACCTATGCAGCGTATTGGCTGACTGCTGTGCAGCATACTTTCAATGAAGTATGTTATTCATTCATCTTCTGACCCATGTATTCCTGTTTAGGGTCACAGGGGTCTGTTGGTGCCCATCTTGGGCTCTCGGTGGGCGCTAGGTGGGGCTACTCCCTGATCAAGGTGGCTGAACTATTGGGCTGTGTGAAGATAGGCGGTCTCGCTTCCATTGCCACATTGACTGCACTCCAGGTGGAGCTTCTCTTAAACTGCCATTGGGTTGGTGGTCACTGGGACAACCAACAAGAATGTGGGGAGTCTGTTGCCACCCCAGGCCCTCCATCTGGCCACGCTGTAACACTGACTGCTTTGGAGCATGTGACAGCTGAAGACACTTGTACAACATTCTGCATATAGAACGAACCAATCTTAGTTAAAGTAGGAGGATTGTTGATTCAAGGATTATTGAAGATGTCTGTTACCCTGTCTTTCTAACTAATCCCCAAATGCATCTCAGATAGCACTGATGGCATGCATGAAGATGCTTGATCTGCCTCTAATAAGTCACCCACACACTGGGGTGGACTGGCCATCTGGCATACCGGGCATCGTCCTGGGGGGCCGTCCAGGACCGTCCGTTGGTGTTTATCTTTTGTTTGTTTGTTTTTTGACAAGGGAGTGGAGGCAGATATGTTAAAAACTGGCAAAAAAACCAGGGAAAAAAAGAGGGAAAATGACTAAAATGGGCCAAAAACAGTCAAGTGGCCAAAAAATGGGCAAATAAAGAGGAACTAGGTAGTGTGTAATGGCAAAGGGCAGCTTTAATGGGCAAACAAATGGGGAAAAGGGCAAAAATATGTAACAAAAAGAGGCAAAATGTGGGGAAAAACGGAATCAAGTGATATTTATTGGAAAAAGTTAGTTTATCGCGATGAAAAGTGGCCAAAAAAAATTAAAGAATGGACAATGGAAAAATTGGATAAAAGTGTGAAAAAGAACTTGCAAAAATGGACAAAAAATAGGGGGAAAAAGGATATTTATAGGCAAACGGTAACTAAAGTCTAAAAAACATTTTGAAATTGGCATAAAGACCATTTCAACCAAAAACTTAAAAAGTGTATCTGAAGGAAATTACCTACCCTACCTTTAATAACAGCTTCTACACGGTGTTGCTGATAATGTAATGGGCTGGTCTGGACAGAAAATTCCAGGGCTGAATTTTGGTCCCGGTCCACACAGCAGAGCTGTGTCGTATGTGCAGAATATATTCCAGCTACTTTCTTGCCTCGCCTATCAGGAGACGTTTTGAAGGCTGAGAAGTGAGCGTGGAGTCTTGCACGGTATCACCTTGTACCCGCAGGTCACAGCAGGTCAACCAACTGGAGTATTATGAAAACACACTTCTCTTTTTCCAGATGGTTCTCCATCCATCTCTGCAACTATTTCAAACCCCGGTGTGTGTGAGTTTAGGTGGAGAGGCAGCTGCTGCCTTAGGATATGATACAGTCGTCAGCGGGGGTCAAATATAAACTGGGCTAACTCCAAGGAATGACATGTCACGTACACACTACATTGTTGAGTCTGTTACGGCTCGGTGCAAAGTGTCTGCCTACCAATCAACTGCAGGCGATCCGTCTTAACAGCGCCGCTTTTTGACACAAAATCTGTGAGGTACTTGACTCTCAGGGCAGACAAAAGGCTGCCATGATGAGGAATACAATTGGACTTTAGTGGATAATACTGAGCAGTAACTCAAGCTGAATGACCAAATAACCGCTCGTCTAACTGGACTGCCTGCTTTTGTTATCTGTTTATTAAATATATATATATATATATATATATGTTCAGTCAACAAAAGTACTGCAAATCAGTTCTTCCACAATACAAATATATGTGTATAGTAATCATACATCATGAAATGATGAGATTATTGCATGAAGATTAAAAAAATATCAATGGGGTGTGGGTAAGCCCATTTGGAGAAGGAGACAGGGGAGGGCGGTTCAGGGAATTGTTCTAATGGGTAATTAGTCACAGCTGTAACAAGGTGTCCTACAATCTTTCTTCCTGGGACTAGTGCTGGTGTCTGTAGCTAGGTTTCCATTACAGATTTTTGCAAAATAAAAGCGATATTTCTGAATGTAAACAAAGTATAATTGCGTTTTAAACGAGTCCATTGAAGGCTGTTTTGGGGAGGAGCCTCGTAACTTTTGTGAAATCTCATCCCGCGAGTCTTCACTGCAGGAGGATGGACGATCAGAACCTCCTTATGACACTTTGTATTCCTGTGTTGTTTCATGTATAATGTGGCAGGAATCATTTTTAAGTATAATGCTAAGAAATGTCCTGGTGTCACGTACTGAGTTTACCTCTGTACTGAGATTATAACCCTAACCCTAACCTAATCCAATAAACAAATAGAACACGTGTCCATTCACTTTGAAAACAAAAAAAAAAGAAAAATGTGACCAGGTGCCTCACGTCATGTGACCATGTATGTTACATTCTCCGACGTGTATTTGCGGAAAAAACTGTTTTCATAGTGCTTTTGCGACACATTTCAATATTGAAACGTCTGAAATTCATCCTCATGAAAACTTTTTAGCGATATTTGAGTGTTTTTCCAAAATTCCGGTGTTTCCATTACCAGTTTTCATTGCACTATTTAGATTTTGCGCATTTCCAAGGGTAACGGAAACAAAATTTGTATACAAGCAGTGGCAGGTAGAAAACTGCAAACACGTACAAATGCTCAGATTACTTTCCGTAATGCTTTTTGGTTCATGGGTGGTTTTTTTTATAACGAGCAATAAAGCCAATCCCAACAGACTGTGGATTATCGAACTCTTACCGGAAGTCAAGTCTTACAACATAAATATAGAGGGCTCACACCTTGACAACAGTCAAAAGGGTAAAACAAATAATAAGGTCATATATTTTAGAATAAATAATATTTTTCATGTCGTAAGATTTATGCAGTTGAAATTTACAAAGTAATTTACACATACATACTTAAAAATAAATACTTTTTAAAAGGTTTTATATTGAAAGAACTTAATCATTCCCCTCCTTACACTAAGGACAAAGGTTTGAGACTAAAAGGGAATGTTTCTTCTTATAGTGATGGACATTAAATGGAGCTTTGATGAAACAGGAAAATGAGTGAACGTACCTTTGTGCTAAAATGACCATCTCATTTTTCATCTGCAAGACAAATGGAAAATAAAGTGAATAATGAGAATGAAACTGATATAGATCTGTTTATGATAATGTATAAAAAAAACTTACCATTTCTCACCAGACGAGAGTTTGATGTTAATAGAGTCACACACACCGACAAATTCATGTTGCATGTTTCTGCTTTTTTCTTAGAATTAACAGTACAGCTCTGTGGATTACTCTCACACAGTGTTCACATGCTCACACGTGGATTAAGGTCCTCTCGTCTTGTGTGAGTATCCATGCATGAGCCAAAATGGAACTCTTGACAAACATTTTCCGACTCAGCCTCCAGGTGTATTTTTTTGCAAAACGTTGTATTTTTTCTGTATTAAGATAACAGCAAATGAAAATCTTTTTCTCTCCCGTCCATGTATTTGAATATTTTCCGCTCCTTTAGCAGCTGCAGTATGAAACTGGTTTCCTCATCTGTCCAAAAGTGCATCTTCTCCTTCTCGTCCGTCGTTCGTCTCTTTCTTCATCCAGGGGATGGTCGCAGGACGCCGTGTCTTATTCCTAATGAGCTAACGTTCTCGCATGCAGCATTAGCTCGATTTATCACATTATCTGGATGTGGTCATTGAGCTAACGATTGTCTAATTCCAGCCTAGCTAAGTTGTAAACATGCATTTAAAAATCAAATTACTATCGGACGAAGACATTTATTTTATTTTTCGAGTAAACGCATTGAATGTTCTCATGACTTGTCTTATACTGTCCCACAGCCCAAGGGGTTGAAAAACTCCATTAATGATTGATAGTATTAATCCTAGCATTGGGAAGGCTAGTGAAGGTTACAATTTAGCATCATAATAATTCTAATAATATTTTTTGTTTGCTAGAAAAAACATGCGTTGTTAACCTACACTGAACAAAAAAATTAATCTAACCCTATTTTTCATTAGCTGAAGCCAGGGATCAAAAACTATTTCTATTTTACACAAATGGCCTATTTCTCTCAAATACTGTTCACAAATTAGCCTAAATCTGTATTAGTCGGCACATCCTTTGCCCAGATAATCCATCCACCACACAGGTGTTGCAAATCAAGATGCTGATTAGACATAAGGACTGTTGCACTGGTATGTGGGGCTCAGGCTGACCACATAGTGCAGCAGATTCATTGCATATTTCAAGAGAATCGTTCACTTTGGTTCAAAAACATGACATTTGGCACAGATACTCTGTAAGGGCCACCATTTTGGAAAAAATTCAATACGTCAGCCAAAATTGCTTATTTTGTAAAAAAATGTGGCACCAGCGGATGCGTTTTATTCCCCCCGAGTCCGAATATGTGGTTTGTTTTCTGCTAAAGGAGATTTAGTTTTACTTTTAATTAGGTCACCAGATATTTGAGGTCCAAATATATCTCAGTTACTCCAAATATACTATAACTCCCCATAGGACAGACATAGGCAACTGGCAGCACATGCAAAATGACCACGAAAACCACAACATATACAAAAGTACTTCAAAGGCATACAGAATTACACAAAATGACATAAAATGACTTGACAAATACACAAAAACACAACCAAAAATTACCATATTGACAAGAAAATCGACAAAATAAATTTAAAAACACACAAAATGTGTGTTTTCAAGCTTTGATCATTACTCAGATTGGTCATTCTTCTAAACACTGACATGAAGGTTGATAATGTGGCCCTCGGACTCAGACAATCACATTTTTGTGGCCCCTGCTGTGATAGAAGTTACCCATCTCTGCCATAGGGAGCTTTCAATTGTTCAGTGTTGATTACAATGAGTGTAGTAATAATATTCTAATCACAAATTGCAGCAAGAACTCTCCATTTTTCATAAATGTTTCTAATTTTTCACAAATAATCCCACAAGATTTTCACAAATGACATTGTCATTGTTAAAATAAATTGTTGTAAACTAATCCAGTGGCTCCAGAATCTTTTTTATTCTTCGAAAGACAGTGATATCTAACTTATTGCTGTGATCTTCTTTTATGTTACTTTAACAGTTCGGCCCTACTTGAGATCAAGATGGGTCGTATACGGAAAAAAAACAAACTTAGTTTTACACTCCTGGATGATGATGATGATGATGATGTTGGTGATGATGATGATGATGCTCACACCTCAGCTTTACAAATGCAGGAGGATACAGACAGGAGGGTGAACACACAGCTTTGTGTTTATTTTCAGCAAAAGCCAAGTCACACCTTTATGCTTAGGATTATAGGAGCATGACAGTGGTGGTTAGTTCAAGCTGTACTTTCACTTTGAAAGTGCCTGGTGGTCTGGTCTGGATCTCTCCCTCATATTCGACAGTAAATGAACAGAAGATGCGTGACAAAGTGGTGAATCTTCAAGAACATGGATGGTTTAATTGATTGTGAACAGAAAAACGTTGTTGTCGTCCAGCATGTTCATGCAGAAGAATAAATCATCCTTTTGTAAAATGTACAGCAGGATGGCACATAAGTACATTACTTTCCATAAAGGCCAACGCAGAAGGCTGAAGAGTTTCACCCAAAGTGACATATTCACAAACCCCAGCACGTTACTAACACCCTACAGCACAAATCACCCATATCACCTCATCTTCCCTCCATCATCTTTCTCATAATATAGGAAATCAATCCAAAAATTGCATCCTAGAAACGCACAAAGCATCAAAGCACCTTCATCCAGATGTATTTCTGCACTTCACACTAACACGAAAGACAAGTTTGTCCTCGTCAGCTAACACTGATTTGATTTAGAGAGAATATGTGGCCGTTAAAAGTGAAACTCTTCATTTACAGACATTAGACCTGAACTCCGTTATGTTTAACTGTCAAACATCTTCTTCCTGTCAGACTTGTCCTCCACGTTCTTACGCCAGTCTCCGACGTCACGCAGCTGCTTGTCCTGCAAAAAAACACAAACCTCGCATTAGTTTGAATGGCTCTCGGTTTGAATTTTTGTGCAGCCCTCAAAGTAAATGTGCAAATTTATCCGAAAAACTCCAAAAATATAAAAATACGCAAAACAACAGCAAAAATGACATAAATGTACAGAAAAATATATGATGAAAAAACACAGAATAATAAAAAAGTAGACAAAACCATTTGGTTTTTCTTGTATTCATGTTTAGAATGGTCATTTTTCTAAATGCTGGCGGTGGGCCAGTCTAGTCCGCTACGTTTTGGGGGGTTTTTTTACAAGCGAGTGGCCAAAGTGGCCAAAAATGGTCCAAAAGTAGCAAAAATGTGGCAAGAAAAGAGTGAAAAGTGACTAAAATGGGCCAAAAGCAGTGAGGAATGGCCAAAAAAATGGGCAAATAAAGAAGAACCAGGTGGTATGTAGCTTAAATGGGCAAAATATGGCAAACAATAGTGAAAAAGGGCAAAAAAATGGAACAAAAAGAAGCAAAATGTAGGGAAAAAGGATAACAAGTGGTATTTATTGGGCAAAAGTTAGTTTATTTGGATAAAAAGGCCAATAATGGACAAAATATAGGAAAAAAAGGGGTATTCATTGGCAAAAGTAGCTAAAGTCTGAAAAAAACTTTTTGAAAAGGGGCAAAAATGGGACAAAGGAAGTTGCAAAATGGCCAAAGGAAATAGGTAAAAAGGGGTTGAAAAGTTTCCCCCTTTTAAGGTTTTCTGGGGGAAACATAATTAAAATAGAGACATGAGCATCACTGACTTAATAACAGCTTCTACATGGTGTCATTGTGAATGTAGTGGACTGGTCTGGACACATAATGCCAGGGTTGAGTAGGTGGGTGTCATCATCTCACCTCCTCCTTCACCTCCTTCTTGACCTGCTTCAGGTTGGCCCTCAGGTCCATGTTGACTGTGTGTTTGGAGCCCAGCAGAGCTTTGAGCATGGCGTCTGCAGACATGCGCACTTTCTTCAGCCGGGGTCGCTTGAATTTGCCTCTCAGATCCACAATCTTGATGCTGAGATCCCTGACCTGCGGAATAGAAAGAACAAAGCACAGGTTCTCACACCAACAGTGGGTTACAGACACAAGATATGAGTAAAAAGATCCTGTGGCTTTATTTTAAAGGAGGGCTTTTTATTTATCAATCTACACCTCCTACAATAGATGATGAAGATTTTTTATTATTTATTATTTTTATTATTTTTTATTTTTTTATTTTTTTATCTATTTTGGCACTTTTTGGGATTCAGGAAAAAAAAAAAGTCATGATTTCTGAAAAAAATGAAGTAATTAAAATATATATATATTTGGCTACAAGACATTTTAGATATCTGATGATATGCCCTGTAGACATGAATGGAAAATGTGATGTTGATTCTCTTTGGCAGAATCACATTGTAGTTAAATGCAATGTTCATTTTGACCAGATGTCTCTAACCAATATCCAGGATGGCTATGAATTGTTAAACGGCTAACAAACAGTGCAACACTTAGCAAGCTATTTCAGTTCAATGTGTTCCAAGTGTGAGAAAAGCTAAATATGAGACATTGAATTTGATGCTTTTTCCACATGTGTAATTGTATTATTGCGTTACGCTTGCAGTTGCTAGCGTAACGCAATAATGCTAACAGTGTAGTAAAGTGAACATGCTGCATGTAAAAATAAACACACGTGTGATCAGTTCAGGACATGACAGTACCTCATTTATAACCATGTTCAGTTTAAACTCTATGGAGTAGCGCTCCTCTTCACTGAGGTTAATCTGCTCATGAAGTTTATGGCACAGCTCCTAAAAGATAAAAACAAAAAGAACAGTATGCAGTTTGAATGGATATATCATCATATTTTGTCTTTTGACCCTGCTTTGCCAGTGTTGCTACATGCTAAGCTAACCAAAACATGCGGGACTGGTCGCTAGTAGGCTACCTTCACAGCCCCAGAGGAAGACAGCACTTTACCGTCTGTAATACATGGAACACAATAATTCAGCATCTATATACACAACAATTTAAAAGACGTAATGAAAATGTTTATCCGATTCAGAAGCGTCATTAGTTAAAGTTCTCAGGTTTACAGTCAGGTGGTCCTTTTGGATCATTTGATTCTCGTTAATAAGGGGCACCGATTGTTAAGTTGCACATGCTAAAATAAACAGCAACTTTTTGGAACATTTAGTAACAAACCACGCTTAAAAATGTGTCGTTACCTTTGACCAGATTTACAGCAATATTTGTGAAATTTGTGATGTTTTTTTCCCCGTAAAAATATAAAGTCAATGTTAAATCTAAATGTTACCGTTACATCTAAATGTTACATCTAAATGTTAATGTTAAAACTAAATGTTAAATCTAAATGTTAAATCTAAATGTCATGGGTGCAATTAACTATGTAGCTAATATGAAAATTTGCAAATTCACCATTTAGCTTTAGCGTTTGGCATTTAGATTTAACATTTGGATTTAGATTTAACATTTAAAATGTGACATTTAAATCTAACATTTTGCATTTAGATTTAGGTTGAACATTTTTATTTAAATATAACATTTAGATTTAGATTTAATATTTAACATTTGGATTTAACATTGACATATTTTTACGAGAGATAAAAAAATCACTAATTTCACAAAAATGTTGTAAATCTAGTCAAAAGTAACATTAAAAAAAATCACATGCGTTTTGTAAATGTTAAATCTAAATGTTAATGTTAAAACTAAATGTTAAATCTAAATGTCATGGGTGCAACTAACTATGTAGCTAATTTGCAAATTCACCGGTAAGCTTTAGCGTTTGACATTTAGATTTAACATTTGGATTTAGATTTAACTTTTAAAATGTGACATTTATATCTAACATTTAAAATGTGACATTTAAATCTAACATTTTGCATTTAGATTTAGGTTTAACATTTTTATTTAAATATAACATTTAGATTTAGATTTAATATTTAACATTTGGATTTAACATTGACATTATATTTTTACGAGAGAGAAAAAAATCACTAATTTCACAAAGATTTTTGTAAATCTGGTCAAAAGTAACAATAAAAATATCACATACGTTTGGTAAATGTTGCAACTACTAATTGGCGCCCCATACGTTTGTATATCAGGTGGTGTGGGGGTCATAGAGGCTGTGTTTAAACAGGGGTAAATATCACTTTTCTATTGCACACTGGAGATTGAAATGATGTGTTATGGTCTTGCACTCACAACAAGTTCATCCCTGGAATGAGGCACTTCCAGAGGAGGACATTTCTCTGACAGGAACTTCTCCCTCTCATCAACCTTCACCACTGATTCAGCCTCCAGCAGGTTGGTGGCCACCACCAGCATGCAGCTCTGAGCAGCACCACAGGGTGTCAGTGACAGGATGAAGATCAACACAGAGCAAACAGAAAGATGAAACCCTTACCTTCAGAGTGTGCTTACGCCTGGCAGACAGTCTTTTTCTGTAAAAGCGTTAAATAAGTGTCAGACTGTAAATAGTGGACTAAATAATGTTTTTTGTTTTTTTCCTCAGATTTCAACATTTTACCCATTAACAGTAGAGAGTTTGTATTATAATAAGATTGTAAGATTGGAATGTACAACTCAAAGAATCATGTACAGGGTTGTCACCAGGAATTTTTCACAGCTTTGGGGGACCGCATAGTGTGTGTGTGAGCGCATTTTTGAGGACCAAATTTAGTGACGTAAACCTAACCACCAACGTATTATTATTATTATTATTATTATTATTATTATTATTATTATTATTATTATTATTATTATTATTTTATTTATTTTTTTTAATTGTGGTTTATATACTGCTGTAGTGCTCATGTTCAAAATTATTAAATTAAATCAAATCAATTGGTGAGGGGTCACGATGAATAGATCTAGAGAGTTACTCATACCTGGTGTATACAGTATACTGTATTAAGACAAGAAATAACATATTAGTATATATTTATACATATTTTACACCCACAGTATTATTGGGATTGTTATGGACACGCCCAGCAGTCCCTTTTATGTTCAAGTGTGCAACAAATATTACGGAGGTACCGATTAAAAAAAGGCAGTGGCTATCTGTACGGTTGCTGTATCAATATATCGACGTTCTATCGGTACGCAGCGCCCCTCTTTGGCCAGTTTTGGTCGCGGGACTAAGACTAAACCTTATTTTAAACCTAACCCTAACCCTAAAAAATGTTGCAATATTGGGTTATAACCTAAACCTAACCCTAAGACGCTACGTACTTGTACTTCAGTAACCGTACCATTAACACCGGGGGTTGTCTGTACGGTGCCGTACAAATAGACACTTTCTTGAAAAAAGGAAAAAAACAAAAGCCACTGGAAGCCAAATGACAACGTCGGGGGCCCCTACGCTCAACAGCGCTGGTGGGAACCCTGATGTGAAAATGTAAAGTGAACTTCTCATAGAAAGGCAGATGTTGGTGTTACTCACTCGTCGGCCATGTTGGCTGGAAGCTCTTGATGTAACAGTTACCTGGAAACAAAGAAGACCAAGCACAATAAAAATCTCTCCGCTAGGACTGAGTTATCATCAACGAGTCACTGAGTATTGACTCCAACTCATGCAATTTTGTCATTTTTGATTATTTTTAACCAGTTTGGAGTTTTTCTGTCTTTTGCAGAATTGACACTGAAAACATGCCAGTAATGTCTTTTTTTAGGAAATATTCCAACAACTGTAATAAAGTGTAACAAAAGGTTTGTTTGTTGTAACAAATGTCTTTATCTCTTAATAAATGACATAAATAACAATCTGTTTAAAAATCAGAGATTAGGCCTAATATCAAGGACCCAGATAGAAGTAACTAATCAAAATTACTCATGTTATTGTTATTACATACATTTCTCTTGTACATTTATGAGTAGTTTCAAACAGGTGGTGTGCATTTCTGAGCTCCTGTTAGGTGGATTATATCAGGAAGCAGGTGAGCATGATTTTCATTAAAAGTTGTTTGAGTTGGAAGCAGGAAAAAAAAAATAAATAAAAAATACAGACAAGATAAGTAAAAAAAAATGAGAAATAAACTTTGTTGCCTTTGTTTTTTTTTTTTTGTTTTTTTTTCATTTTTCTTCTTTTTTTAAAAACATTTTAAATTTACAACTGACCATTTTTCCTTCTCTTGTTTCAGTTGCAACAAATGTAGCCTTCCTACAACTGACTCACAGTCTGTGTGGGATGCAGGGGTGGACTGGCCATCTGGGGTACGTCGACCAAAGGGGGCCTGTGCGGTCCGCCGGAGGCAGACATAGTAAGGTGGGAAAAAGTGGCAAAAACGTGGCAAGAAAAGAGAGAAAACAAAGTGACTAATATTGGCCAACAGCAGTCAAGAGTGGCAAAAAATGGGCAATGAATGAGGAACC